>NC_085843.1:143443044-143533044 GCF_035594765.1 Anolis carolinensis | reverse complement strand
CCTCCAAGATCATGTGGCCAGCATGACTGCATGGAGCACTGGTACCTTCCGGCCGAAGTGGTGCTTATTGATCTACTCACATTTACATGTTTTCAAACTGCTAGGTTGGCAGAAGCTGGGGCTAACAGAGGGAGCTCACCCTGCTCCCCGGATTCAAACTGCTGACCTTTCGGTCAGTAAGTTCAGCAGCTCAGTGGTTTAATCCGCTGCACCACTGGGAACTCCTTGGTATATATGTCAATTAGAAATCTTTGCATGTTTTTTCTCACTAGTTCCTGTACATAGGCATTTGAACATAGCAGCTATCTATGGTGATTTCTTATTTGTTAGATCTTTTTACACACCCTTCTCTTTCTGCATCTTTTTAACATCAAGTTATTTATATTTACTGTGTCTCCAAGACCACATATTTGATTATGAACAAGACTTAATAAGCAAAGCTTCTTTCTTTTCTCTTCCTTCCTTCCTTCCTTCCTTCCTTCCTTCCTTCCTTCCTTCCTTCCTTCCTTCCTTCTTTCTTTCTTTCCTTCCTTCCTTCCTTCCTTCCTTCCTTCCTTCTTTCATTCTTTCATTCTTTCATTCTTTCATTCTTTCTTTTCTTACAAAGAAGGCTGCTAGACTTTATGTTTACTTTGTGGGGGACAATACGTGATTGTTTAGCTTCCATTCGCAATTACAATATTCAATGCTCATATTTCCCAACCACACATCTCTCCTAAAATCCAGACCTTAGCAAAACAGTAATGTCAAATTCTGCCCCAGAATTCTGTGATTTGTAAAAGCTAATCAAAGTAATTGTACATCCTACATTGGTTTTGTTATTATTATGAATTCTTCACAATAATTTCTTTCAAATTCTTTTATCCAATATAAAACTTTTCTTCAATTGGTATTTTGCCTAAATTGTCAATGTATTCCAATGTACACTTAGTAAGAACACCTTTGTATATGTGATGGGAAAAGGGAGATATTGCAGCATTATCAGTGGGCCAGTTATATAGGACTTTTTCATTTGATGGATATATATTCTTATTTTTAAAATTCCCTCTAAAAAGCCCCACCTCTTCCTACAAAGTTTTCATCAGGAAACAGACATACTGCAGTCTCTGAAATAGAGTCAGAAATAGCTTTCATATGGCTTTGTACTTATGTCAAGGTAGGTATAGTGTACAGTACTTACTTTCTGTTTCTGTTATGATTCTGTTAGCTTTATCTGTTTATTTTTTGCCAGTAAATTATAGGCTCAGTCACATTTCATTCTTTTATAAGAGAGTAATCCTGGCCTTGTTCATGCCATATTTTATTGATTGGGCATTCTCTATTATGTTCTCTCTCCAGCATTCACAGAAGCTTTCATCTTCTTCCTTGCCTTAGGATTGTTGTACTTAGTGCCCCATGGGTTCAATGAGCTTTTAGTGATTTTGGATTATTGATTACTCTGTAGTTAAAAAACCATACCTAGAAATATATTATATAAAACCACTGCTACAATGGCATTGCTCCAAAAATAAATGAATTCTAATAAAAGTCTATGAAGTAATTTGCTAAACACATAGAAGTATTTTTTTATAGCTTGACTGTATGTGGATATTTTCTTTTAGTCACTAAAGATTGAAGTGTTTATGATAGTTTGAAGAATACGAACAATGGATATTCTTCTGAGTTTAACATAATATAAAGTAAAAACTACTTAGATTTTTGATATCCTGTGGATTGAAAGCTCTTTAGGTCAGATCTGGACAGTCATTCTTACAATTATTTCAATTTCAGACAGTCTTCTCTATGTATGAATCATTATCAGACACATGCAAAATATGGCTTTTAGTGCAATTTTTGTTTAAAAAATGAAAGAAAATCAAAATCTTTTTTGTTCAGAATGCCTCCAAATATCATCTAGGCCAGTGATTCTCAACCTATGCGTTCCCAGATGTTTTGGCCTTCAACTTCCAGAAATCCTAACAGCTGGTAAACTGGCTGGGATTTCTGGGAGTTGTAGGCCAAAACACCTGGAAAACCACAGGTTGAGATTCATTGCTCTAGGCATTTCTACCATGAATGGAGGCCCCCTTGGTTTCACAGGAATCAAACAAAATGTTTGATTTTTTTCCCCAATTTCCTCCCAAGTGCACATGGGAGCATTTTCAGCACATGTGGGCCCACCTTGGGGCCACTTTAGGTCTAAGATTTTTCTCCTCACTTCCTGTGGTTAAAAAAAGGCCTCCTCTGAACTTAAATGATCTGGGAATGATTCCAAAGTGATATTAATGTAGAATTGATACTGTCATAGTCACCTTAGTAGATTATCACTGTTTTAACACTGACAGGGAGACTGTGTCCCTGTTGATGATTCTAGATCTCTCAGTGGGTTTCTATACCATTGATGCTAGCATGCTTCTGCAACACCTGGGGGGGGGGGGGGAGTTAGAGGAACTGTGTTGCAGTGGTTACAGTTGTACCTCTCAGGCAGGTTCCATATGGTGTTATTTTAGGATAGCTGCTCCTCAAAAAAGGAGCTGTTTTGTGGCATCTCACAAGGTGTCATTTTATCCCCAATGCTTTTTAACATATACATGAAACTGCTGGGACAGATCATCTGGAGGCAAGGGGATAACACCCAAATATATTTCTTCATGCCTTCAAAAACAGCATCAGCTAAGGATAGTGTGTCTCCTCTGAATGAATGCCTGAAGGATAAAATCCTGGGACATAGGGTAGTGTAGATCTAGCCTCATCTAACCAAGTATTTGAACCTGGATTGCTCATCAAAGGATTAATTCACTCTATACTATTATTCCACTTTAATTTTTCAATCCTATGGCTTTATAATTTAAGGAAGGACATTTAGAAATCTTAGGCCCCTTCTACACTACATTTTAAAATCCAGATTATCTGCTTTGAAGTGGATTATATGGTAGTGTAGACTCATATAACCCAGTTCAAAGCAGATAATGTGGATTATTTTATTTTATAATAATATGGATTACATGGCAGTGTAGAAAGAGCCTTAGCTAGGGATCTTCTCATCCGTTATCTCTGGTAAAGGTAAAGGTTTCCTCTGACGTTAAGTCCAGTCATGTCTGACTCTGGGGGTTGGTGCTCATCTCCATTTCTAAGCTGAAGAGCCAGCGTTGTCTGTAGACACCTCCAAGGCCATGTGGCCGGCATGACTGCATGGAGCGTCGTTACCTTCCCGCTGGAGTGGTACCTATTAATCTATTCGCATTTGGCATGTTTTCGAACTGCTAGGTTGGCAGGAGCTGGAGCTAGCAGCGGGCGCTCAATCTGCTCCCAGGATTTGAACCTGTGACCTTTCGGTCTGCAAGTTCAGCAACTCAGTGCTTTAACACACTTCACCACCCGGATATCTCTGACCAAACTACAAATCCAAGGATTCCATGAATGCAACAATGATAGTTAAAGCGGAACAATAACACTATAATTGAAGGCCCTTCTACACTGCCTGATATCCAAAGATACATAACGGGTCCAAATGACATCCCAGATAAACCTGGATTAACTGGAGAAAACTAGAATATTCCAGTTTTCTCCAGATTAATTTGACACCTGCAAAAATTCAGATCTTAAGCTAAGGTCTGGATCCTTGCAAGTGCCAGGCCTATGGGGATTGACTCCTGGGACTGCTTTCACAGTCCCAGTGGTCCACAGTCCTTGTGGTCAATCCCCATAGCCATCCCGTTTTTTGGGGGGGGGGGGCTCCTGGAGCATGAAGGAGTGGGATGGCACCCAACCGCTCCACCTCAACCCCCCATTTACCCTCCAAAACTTACCCAATGGGCCTGGATATAGTGCAGGCCCCTCTGGAGAGTACTCTGGACTCCCAAAAATGATGCATCAGAAGGTGCGGGACAGAAGGAAAAATCCCTCCTCTCCCACCACCTGCTGATGAGTTATTTTCACATGTCAAGAGAACTCTTCAGGGGGACCTGCGCTTCTGGCAGGCCCCTTATGTAAGTTTTGAGGGGGAAATGGAGGGTGGCTAGATGCCTTCCTGTGTCAACCTTTGGTCAACCAAGTGAAAGCCTGGAGTTTGGGTTGGGGTTGGGGACATAAATCTTAGGAGGAACAGGGTGAAAATAACCTGAAAGTCAAGAACCAGTGGTTTGAGCACTGAACTAGAACTCGAGGAGACCAGGGCTGAAATTGCCATAAAAACCCATTAGGTAACTTTAAGCAAGTGACATCCTCTCAATCTTGCCAGGAAGCCTCTTGATAATTTCATTTTAGGGTCTCCTTATGTTGTTAACTCATTGAAGGCACACAGCAACTGTGCAGTGTGGATGGCCCTTGTTCTGAAATATATAATTCAAGCACATATAGCAATGATATACTGTGAAAGTACTGGCCTGCAGAAAAGGTTCAGTACACTATGAAACAGAGAAAACTATCAATATTATATTGCAGAGTAATACTTGGAACTATCCTACAGTTAATATAAAGCACTTTCGGCAAATATGATCTGGCAATATTTAGAAGTTAAGCAAATTTAATGAGCACCATCTAGAGGTTGCTATAATATTTCATTTAGCAATCAAACAAGCATTTGAGTGTTCATTCATACCTGATTAGACTTCTGCAGTAGTTGGTCAGTAATGTGAGCTGCACTGAATGTTATAGTTATGAATAAAATCACAAAATAGTAACTTGTTTGAAAAAGATGCACATTATGCTAAAAGATTTATTGAAAGTACATACATATTACACAAATACTGTAAATATAGCTTAAAGAAAATGGCTTTTAATCCATACAAATTTATGAGTCTATTTACGGAGCATTTCACACATACAAAAACTGCAAACGGAAATACAATTGCTTATGAGGGTCATGAGCTGAGTCGAAAGCACAGGTTAAATGAGCTTTGTGAATAAGCGATTTAATTTTTACCTTCAGAAGAAAACATTTGTGCTCTTAACAGCAAAATGTGTGGGTGGATGATATCTGTTGTAACTGTGCTTAAATGCCATTACAGTACATTATTTTTCATGTGCTTACTTTTCTCATCATTATTTAATACCACTGCTTTTATGGAAGAGGAATGAAAGAATCATAGCCTGTTAGTCTCTGTGTGCATTTCAGTCATATGGATCAATTCTATGAAGTCATGGGAATTGTAGTTAAGTGAGGCACCAACATAGGTTGGCAAAGAAGGCTAAAGATCTTGTAAAATTACAGCTTCCAGCATTCCATAGCATTGTGCTATGACAGATAAAGTGATATCAAGCTACATTAATGCTATAGTATAGATGCACTAATGACTATGCCAATGAGATAATTTTTATTTTTAATATGGAAAAAATATTTTAAAGGAAGGTAGGAACAATGAGATGGCATCAGTAAGGGGCACTGTGGAATGACCTCTGAATCTCATTACATTAGGTGCCCTAATGCGGGCTACAGTGGGAGGAATTCCCCGCACATCACAGCAAATCCATGGGGCAACAGGGGAATCCATTGCCACGTGCCTCGCAGCAGCCTGGAGGTATTATGAGCAGCTCTCGACCCATGACATTGGTCTACATTTATCAAGCCTAAATCTGAGGAAGAAATGTCCATCTCAATGACTCACCAGATCATCTTCCCAACATGTTGTGAATCTTTGGAAGACTTTAACACAACTTTCATTGTAATAATTGAAATAAACAGACTTATTATATTTCTAAACACAGCTCTGAGGTTTGCAGTATGCAATATAAGGAAAATATTGCCACATGACCTGAATATTACTGACCATTCCTAGTTTATTTTTTCATACCAATCTCAGCAAATGCTTTGAATCTCTTTGAGGAAATGGGCTTTATCAGGGTTGCAAAAATGGAATACAATACAGGGCTTCTCTCTTGCCATAACTGTGGACCTGGAATGGCAAATAGAAACAGTACAAATTCCTGTGCCTGGTATTTGAGTGCTTCTGCTAGAAATGTCAGCACGGCTGGTCTGTATCAAGTTCTAAGCTGATGCAATGAATAAATTTTAGGTTGGCTGGAATAATGTGAATGTCATGTACCCCTAAATATAATGCAAGACTATTGCTAAAAATGTCAAAAGTTTGTACTTCAGCCTACACCATCATTCTCAATTTCCATTAATCTTAGTTTAATGATATAATTTTATGACCAGCAGTTCAGTTAAATTGTAATGTTTTAATAATGCCGGCCGGTGAAACAAATGTAAAAAAGAAACAGTTTTTTGCATGAACCGTTTGCCAAACCATGCTGTTATTTCTGCAGTGCTTAATATGACTCATGCAGTCTCAATAGTTCTGAAAAAAAAAACACTGTAGGAAATGTGTGGGTGTTCATGTGAACTCCATACACAAATTATTTATAAAATCAATTCTAACTTTGCTTTCACACTCTTTCCCTCCTATTCCAGTGTCAAAGTATGAATGAGGCTTTTATAGAGTCTTTCATTTTTCCTCTCCCCAGATTTTATTCTGCCTTCATGTCTATAGAGAATATTCTACCCCACCATTTGGGACTGCTGCTCTCAAAATGGCTAACAATGTATAAAAAAACAGCTTTAAAAATGAGATTCAGTGACAGCAATAAAATAAATCAGCAGAAAATTACATTAAGGCTTTAAAAGGCAAGAAAGATGAAAATAAAAGACCCATTTAGTGAACAAACTCTCCAGACAGCGCAGAGCATTCTGTCCTCCATCTCTGAAGCCAAGAAAGACCAGTGGATAAAGCTGATAACAGAAGTTGACATGGGCAGGAGCAATCGGAAGGCATGGAGGCTGTTAAGATGGTTGAGCAATGATCCCTCACAAACTAACACCCATGCCAATATAAAGGCAGATCAGATAGCACATCAGCTTCTGAAGACTAGGAAACCCAAACTCTCCACTAAAGTAGGAAGGAAACTAATAGTCAGACAACCAGATATTGAGAACAACCACTTTCATGAACCCTTTACATCAACTGAATTGGACATGGTCCTCAATCAATGTAAAAATGGAAAAGCAGCTGGCCTGGACAATCTACAGATGGAACAAATTAAGAACTTTGCCCCAAAAGCAAGATGCTGGCTGCTGAAGATGATGAACAACTGCATTGTATCCTGTCAGATCCCCAAAATCTGGTGGAAAACAAGAGTCATAGCCATCTTGAAACCAGGTAAAGACCGTAATGACCCAAAAAGCTATAGACCAATCTCCTTGTTGTGCCATCTTTACAAAGTTCTGGAGAGACTTATTTTGAATAGAATTATGGAAAAAATAGACCAATGTTTGATTCCAGAGCAAGCTGGCTTCAGGCAAGGCAAAAGCTGCACATCACAAGTGTTGAATCTGATTCAGCACATAGAAGATGGGTTTGAAAGGCAGCAGATTACAGGAGCTGTCTTCATAGACCTGTCAGCAGCTTATGACACTGTAAATCATCGCCTTCTCCTGAGAAAAACTTATAATATCACAAAGAACTACCACCTTACCCACTTCATAGGAAATCTGCTACAAAACAGGTGCTTTTTTTGTTAAATTCCAGGGTCAGAGAAGCAGATGGTGAAAACAGAAGAATGGCCTCCCTCAGGGGAGCATGTTTGCTCCATAAATGTTTAACATTTACACAAATGACCAGCCACTGCCAGAAGGGACAGAGAGTTTAATCGATGCTGAAGATCGTGCCATCACCGCCCCAGCAGGGAGCTGGTTGAACAGAAGGGAGCTGGTTGAACAGAAGTTCTCTGAAGCTTTAGGGACTTTTACTGCCTATTACAGGGAAAACCAGCTGATCCCTAATCCATCTAAAACATGTGCCTCCCACCTTAAGAACAGACAAGCATCTCAAGCTCTAAGAATTACCTGGGAAGGAATCCCACTAGAGCATTGCAGCACACCAAAATACTTGGGAGTAACTCTGGACCGTGCTCTGACTTACTATCAAGCAAAAAGTGGGCGCTAGAAATAACATCATCCGAAAGCTGACTAGCACAACCTGGGGATCACAACCTGACACAGTGAAGACATCTGCCCTTGCGCTTTGCTACTCTGCTGCTGAGTAGCAGTGTGGAATACATCTCATCATGCTAAAACAGTGGGTGTGGCTCTTAATGAGACATGCCACATTATCACAGGATGTCTGTGTCCTACACCACTGGAGAAATTATACTGCTTAGCCAGCACTGCACCACCTGACATCCACCGGGAAGTAGCAGCCAACAATGAAAGGACCAAGGCATTGCCATCTCCGGCCCATCTCCTGTTCGGATATCAGCCAGCACGCCAACACCTTAAATCAAGAAATAGCTTTCTAAGATCTACATAGATACTCGCAGGAACACCTCAGCAAGTGAAAGTCCAAAAGTGGCAGGCTAAACCAGGAACCTTAATCAGTGCCTGACGCTGGATGAGAGACTCCCCCCTGGGCACACAGAAGACTGGGCAACTTGGAAGGCGCTGAAAAGACTGCACTCTGGCACCACAAGATGAAGAGTCAACTTTAAGAAATGGGCTACAAAGTGGAGTCCGCAACATGCAACTGTGGAGAAGAGCAAACCACAGACCACCTACTGCAATGCATTCTGAGCACAATAGAGGACCTTCTAACAGCAACACCAAAGGTACTCCAAGTGGCCAGTTACTGGGCAAAAGACATTTAGTATTAATGGCAAGTTTTTTTTCTTAAGAAAATCTCTATGTTTGCAAATCCATTACAACTTGTACCCTCGGTTCGCTTCTGACACGACAAATAAATAAAGCATAGATTTGGATGAAACTTGTGGCAACTACATATTACACAGTGCTGATCCACAGTAACATGGGGCACACCATTAGCAAATATTGGAGATACTCTGAATTTTGCCCCAGAATTTGAAATATCCCCTGACTTAGAAGCAATGAGACCAGTTGGGCCATCCCTATCCCACAGGGTTGGGTGGCCTGGGGATACAGAATGGCAATCCTCTAACTTCCCATGTTGCTACAGTCTTCCACTGTAACATCAAACCTATGTTTTCTCTGTTGTTTGCCTTTATGACAGCTAGAGAACTGGGGAATGCTGGGAAGAGACATCCCCTTCCTGTGGCATCCCTCCATTGGAAACCACCACAATATAGGAGAGGCAGGGGAGCATGTAGGGTGGCCACCCAGTGATGCCAAGCATTGTTCAACACTACTGGGAAGTGAGGACTTTTCCATCCTTCACGGTGGCTGATGGAGTCCTTCCAGGGCCTCTTTTTGGTACCAATCTGGCACGGAGCATGCATGATCAGCATCAACCTAAGATTCAGTTCTATGTTTTACATCCCATGACTCATGCTGCTCACATTCCCTGTCCATATAATGTCTGTTGTGCACTTCAGACTTTCCTTTTATCTGTGAGCATGTCAGTATCTGAACATTCAAGCTCAAGCACAGTTGTTTTATTGATCATAATAGTACTTGTAGTTGTTTTCTGCTGCAGCCCAGGAAATTGCTGCCTGATACTTGACCTGTTAGTTTCATTTTCTGGCATAATCTCCCATTTCATTTGGATTGTTTACTTAGCAATCCTGGAGCTGGTAATTCATAGACTGTTAACTTCAAGATTATACTTCTGCAAAGTGCTGTACATTGGGCGACTTCTGCACCAAGTTCTAAAGTGTCAGTTTGTACAAAACATGGTAGCTAGATTGGTTATTGGTGCATCTAGGACCAATATTAAAATCACTTCACCAGTTGCCAGTTATGAGTTTCTAAGCAAGATACTAAGAGTTGTCTGTCATCTTTAAAGACTTATATCACCTTATATCATATAATCCACCTTGTATACTCTAATCTTCTGGGGGACATTTACTTTAGCTAGCCAAAACTAGGCAGACAACTGTTAACCAAAGAAAATGTTCTTTATCCAAACTTTGAAATAACCTGTCAGAAGATTCAACAGCTGAATGCACTGTTTGAGTTTAAAACATTTTAAAACACAAATCTCTTCAGCAGGTCTGTGTAGATGACTTTTTAATTATGAATTGATTGTTTTTAATATGTATGCTTTTTGAACTGATGCCATGCTCTTTCAACTAATCATGTATTTTTAATTGATGCTTCTGTTTTTAACAGTGTTATGTATCTATCTGTTATTTCCTTCTTGATTCATAAGGTGAGGAAGGTAATAAATAAATATTATTGTTAATATTATTTATTGTGCTTGTGTAATCTGTGCACATGCAATTATGCATATGTAGTATACGTAAATAATCTATCTAGACAGTACAAAAATTGCAAGGGCAGGGAGAAAGAGAATTTTTCATGTATAAAAACACCAGAGTTTCTTGACAATAGCCTATATGTTGTTGTTGTTGTTGTTGTCGTTATTGTTGTTGTTTTTGTTGTTGTTGTCGTCATCCTCTGGAGCATGTACAGAATAGTACTCTTGCTTTGTTATTCAAATATCACATTTACAAAGCAGTAGAATAGGACTAAATAACCGAAAGACATCAGATCTTATCTGATCTTGGAAGCTAACCAGGGTCAGGTCTGGTTAGTACATGGATGGGAAACTCTCAAAGACTACCAGATGCTCTAGATTATTTTCAGATGAAGGAACTGGCAAAACCACCTCTGAGTACTACTTATCCAAAAATATTCCATGTAATACATAAGGCTGCCATAAATAAACAGGTGAAGACACAGAATAAGGATCTGAGTTAATGGGTGGCATGTTTTTATTTCAATCACTTGCTTATAAAAGCATATTATGTCAATCTATTAAAAATACATTCTGGTGCATTTAGAAGGGCTTTCATATCATGGGACTATGGCACAAGGTCACTATTTTACTTCATTTGCAGGAGCAGCAATAGCAGATACATAGCATGAGTCTCCTTGTTATTGCACCTCTCTCCATTCTCTCCATAAGTAATTGCAAAATTATAGCAGTGATTAATTTCAAAACAAAACAAAAAATACTCTTAAAAAAAAAGCTCTGGAGCAAGAGGGAGATGGGGAAACAACTACACCCTGACATGATTTCAATGCCAGCACAGAAGTGGAATAGCTCCATCACAATCGGCAGGTGATGGCAACGATGGCAACTCACAACTATGGATGGTTTTGCCTTCAGTACTGGAAGACCGGGCTGTGGCGCAGGTTGGGGCCGGGCTGTGGCACAGGCTGTTGATCAGCTGCAATAAATCTCTCTGACCATGAGGTCATGAGTTCGAGGCCAGCCCATGGCGGGGTGAGCATCCGTCAATTAAAAATAAAATATAGCCCCTGCTCGTTGCTGAGCTAGCAACCCGAAAGATAGTTGCATATATCAAGTAGGAAATACGGTACCACTTATAAAAGGTGGGGAGGCAAGTTTAACTAATTTACGACCTGGAATGAGGCGGTGCCGTCAAAGTGGATAATGAAGCAGCTGCTCTCCCCTGTGGCCAGAATCGAACATCCCCTCAGGAGAAGGTTAAATTGCCTCTGCGTCTGTCTGTCTCGGTCTCTGTTTGATGTGTTTATGGGCATTGAATGTTTGCCCTATGTGTGTATAATGTGATCCGCTCTGAGTCCCCTTCGGGGTGAGAAGGGCGGAATATAAATACTGTAAATAAATAAATAAATAAGACAGTTACTCATAGGGAGGAAGCAGACCAGCATGCTACTTTAATGCTGGTTTGCTTACCTCATGTATTAAAGTCTATAGTGTTGTTAGAAAAAATGTTTTAACTTTGCCTAATCCATTTTAGACCTCCCAGTTGTATACAGTTTAAATATATATGTTTGTCTTTAAATCTTTGGCATAAAACTTTGAATAGGAAAGCTAATGAAAGTCAAAAAGTGGCCACAAATACATTAATTCAGAGGAAAGCAAAAAGGAAGGAGGGAATAAAAACAATCCAAGCATGTATACACATTAACTTAAATTTTACTAAAGCAAAAAATAGAAAATAGAAATGTAAGCATGGAATTCAATAAATCAGTTATCCAGCACAAGTGAGAGATTACGATCACCCAGCAGCCATGGACTGGTACACAGCTGTGGGCTTCAGCCTGTCTCTCCCTGGCCTCAAAATTGCTGCTGGATGAATATTACATGCTGGAGATTTGGCTGGAGTTCTTTCCTCCCCAGTCTACCATAGCTGTGCTTTTTATTCACACATTCTCCCTGTGGCCTCTTTACTCTCTCAGATCTTTTCTACTCAAATTCCATCACAATAATCTCTTCCCCAGAAGAGGCACTAGGACAGTGCCTCAAGGACAAAAATAATTGCCATGGAGGCATCCTGTTGGAATCAGGAAGGATACAAAGACTTAAAGCTTCCCCTCCATGTCCCATGCTAAGGTACTGAAGAGTGTTATTAAGGTATAGTTTGACCCTGTGGCAGTGGCACATAATTAAAGGAACAGACATTGCACACAGAATCTACTAGATTCTCTTTGCCACATATTACCCATCTGCAAACAATGGAACACCAATGGAACTAGCTTCAGAAAATGACACAGAAAATGTATGCCTACACTATGAAACTTTGTAAAGTAGGATTCACTGCAAAATACTTTTCTGTACATTCCAAGCCTAGTACTACTGCCATCACCATATAGGTGTTATGTGCAGTAACTTTTCTCCTTCACCAACATATAAGAAATAGAACAGACTTTTTTTTCCAGAGCTTCTTTTAAACTCTAACAATGAGGGTGAGGGTGTCATATTTTTCAAGCAATCCAAAGAGCATATGAAAGCAGCTGTCGGTTTTGCTACACCCAAGAGAAAAGCTCAGAAATATTCCCTTATGAACATAAAATCAGTTAATTGGACATTAATATTAGAAACCGAAATCTATTATTAAAATTCATAGAATCTTAATCATTGCTTGTGAGTTGAGAATACATGTGGGGATACATCTTAGCATAGTTTTGGATAGTCATACAAAGACAAAACCATGTGCCAGTCATATAAATACAAAATCATATGTATTCCTATAGGCCCTGGACAGCTCCTAGACACAGACATTCAAAGAAACTAGTTAGCATCCTATAAAGCATTGAATTATAGGATATTTGCAGATGCCTAGTTATCACAAGAACTAGGTGAAGTAAAGGCTGAATATCAGCTAGGAAAATGTATAAACTTAGGTTTTGGTGTCCTGATTCTTGTTTAGAGATGTACCCTATCAAACTGAGGATATGAAGTGAAAGAGATTTGGAAGGAACACTAATAATTTAGAATTGCCACTTCACTGAATCAATGAAGCATGTCTTTTTTTTTTCAAGAAATCTGAATATTGAACATAAGTAGCATTCATCAAAATTTGACAGAGATTCATGCATATGCATGTCTTCAATTGACTTCCCAACTGACTTATGGAGGTTCTCTGAGTTTCTTAGGGTTCCAGTGATTTGACATTACATCTGGTATTCCCTAGCTGTCTCCCATAAAGCCTAATTCAGCTTAGCTTCCAAGATCATATGTGGCCTTGTATCTACAAGTTATTTTGGTTTCTTAAAAGAGATTACCATGACCATTTTCAGCATATGCACGTCATTATCATGGAGATGTACATGGTAATGTGGTTCTCATATTCTACATTCACACCTCTGTGGACAAGTTCTTGAAAGGTTCTCTTCTTTCAATTTTGCAATAATTGGAGTATTTCTTTAGGAACAGGCATCAATTACTACCATTTTCATATGGTAGTCTGACAACACAGAGAAGCCATTGAAATCCACAAGCATGTGGACAACTTCAACAGAAAGAAGGAAACCATGAAAATGAACAAAATCTGGCTACCAGTATTAAAAAACTCAAAAAATCAGTAAATAAGAAGCAACACTCTGAAAACAGAGGAGTTCCAGACATGAATCAATCAGGGGCAGCTAACAATTCTGAACAAAGGATTCCCCCAGGCAGGAAGAAGCCAGAAGATGAAGTTATTCAATGCTAATTTAGGTGATACATCACACTGGCCTCCAACTGACAAGGGTTCGTCTCTCACCCTGGACTTTCCACAGATATATAAACCTTCCTTGCTTAGTTTCTCCATACCTCACTACCTCTGAGGATGCCTGCCATAGATATGGGTGAAATGTCAGGAGGGAATACTTCTGGAACATGTCCATACAGCCTGGAAAACATACAACAATTCTTCTTCATGGGATGTTATAATGGCTTAAATTATGGACACTGTTTCATGAAAGATTGACCTAATGTTATTCTACAACATGGAAACTGCTCATTAGAATGGGCCTTTGGATGCACTTGTAGTGTATCCAAACAAATACAGCTTTCCAAAGTGCCAGGTATTTGGCACTTCCATTGCTTTTGCATTCCAAAATAGATAGAAAAGGCAGTAGGTTTATTCAGGCCCCATTTACGCTGCCATTATAATGTGACTTGGAACTGGTTCGGGAGGAAATGGCTTCTCTGTAATAATAAAATAATAATAAAACTTTATTTATATTCCTCCCTATCTCCCCATGGGGACTCAGGGTGGTTTACAGAAAGCAAGGCCAAACATTCCATGTCATAAAGTGCTAACAGAACTGAAACAACCAACCCCCTCCCAAATAAAAAAAAATATCCAGCCACATCAAAGTAATAATAAAGACATTACCACAAATTAGACAGTGACATAACATAATTATATTTCCACACCGAAATATCACAGAGACTTAATCTAAGGGTCATTAGACGGGCATGTCTGGAACTGGTTGGTTTGAGGCCAGTAGGGTGATTACATTAACCACATAACCTGGCCTCAAACCACTCTACTGGGATGTTTTTTCCATTTCCAGGAGATATGAGTATCAGTACTCCAAAGGCATGGGTGTGAAAAACAAAAGAGAAAATCTGTTAGAAGTGGAAGTTATCTATTACCCCTCGCAGGGGGTCAATTACTCCCCCCCCCCAAGCCAGCTATTTCCGTGGAGCATTTTTGGTAACCCCCTCACCATAAGAATCATTTGTGACCAACTCAGAGCTAAAATCACAGTGCACAAATTAGAAGACAAGGAAATCATTTCAACTAATCATTTGAATTACAGTTCTTCCACAAATAGATAATAGTCCATTTGGTGGTGTATGGAATAATATTCTACTTTAAAACAGCAGGGAAATTTCCTGCTCTTGTGCTGTTGAAATTTGACACAGGGAAAGTAGGTGAGACTGTGGGCACCACAAAAATGGCTATGAGAGGCACTTGTAGCTGCAGCCGTTTAATATTCACCTTTGTTGTGCCTGCCTGGCTTCGGTCTAAATGCGGGGAAGTTGAAAGGAGAGTGTTTAAAAATTTGAGGTTTGGAGAAAATTTCGTCTTTGACTTTAAAACTTTCATTTCTCATGAATAACGTTCTTCTCTTTAAGGAAAAGGTTGATTTGCTTAACAGGTAAAGATGCATCAGTATGAAGACTGCAAGGAAACTCCTGGCTGCTTCTTTGTCTGTTAAGTTGTGTGGACATTAAAGGTTTCCTTCTAGACTGAGTGTGTGGATGAACCTGTGATCCACTTTTGCTAGAACTTCTAAGAGACTAAGCTTTTGACTTCAACAGTTGATGGACCCTGAGATATAAAATGGCATATCTTACAACAAGAAAATTGCTTCTCTCTCCCTCTGACTGTCCACTGGGATTTATTAATCGAGAGTTGAAGAATGACTTCTTTATGGGGATAATTGCTTGAAAACCTTTTCCCCTATTCTTGTTCTTTCCCTATGACTGCACCATTACCTGCAATATTACTACATTCTAAAAGGGAACGTGAAGCACCTTTGTTACATAAATCTTTCTTGGCCTGCAGTCTTCTTGAGTCATGGGTGGTCCTGCAACACCTCTTGACCAGTCCAACTGTGCTAACAATATGAATAGCCATTCTTCTCCTGAATCCAAGTGGTTGGCTGCTTCTTTTCTTCTTGTGAAACCTCTTTACCAGCCATTCTGAGATGCCAACTGCACATATCATACTTAAGAAACAACCTTTCAAACTAGTTTTCTTGGGAGGCTTATGGTTCAGCCAATGGGTTATTTTCCGGAATGCTGAAAGGGTTTGAAAAGATTTCAATCTTGTTTGCTTAGATGTTAATTCTTTCTCTTCCCCAGTTTTTTTTCTCCTCCACTACCACCTATTTTTTTTTGTCTCCAGGGTCTGGTGTTTAGCTTTCTTTATTTTTTCCAGTTATTTTGCCAATGTTCCAAATCTTACAAAGTGCTTCAGCAAGGGTGGGTGTCTGAAATATCTGTTTTTTTCTGTGCCAAATCCTACTTGAGCTCTGGCATGCATTGAGATTTGCTGCAGCACATTAAAGGACTTCACTCAGACTTTCCTGTGACTTTTGTAATGTGCTGCATACCCCATATCAACTTTGGCTTCAATTTATCATCAAGTGTTTAAAAGTCCATTTATTTTACTCCATTTATATATTATGCTTTGTTTTAACTATTTTAATATGTTCTAAATTGATATATAATTAATGCATTTTAGACCGTAAATGATCAGATACAGTCCTAATGCTTTTATTTAAAAAAATAATTGACTTTATTATGTCTTTCTCTGGGATCTTTGAATAAAGGATAGGATATAAATATTCTAATAAATATATTAATGGTATGAAAGCCATATTTATTCTTTGAGAGAAAGAAAAATGTGTGTTCTGTTCTTCCCTGGTGTCCCCATCTTGACTAATACTAATCTAATAATCGATACCTAAGCATGCCTGACTTTATTCTTAGTTGTTTTTTTTAGCATTTTAGTTAGAAGTTGTAAGTTAGCTACAACTTTTCTATCTTGCTTTCACCTGATATATTTCCCATAAACAATCATCCCACTCTTTTTAGAAATATTTTCAATCTACCCCCTTTACTTACGTTTGAACATTAAAAATGTTCTGTGTCCTTGGAAGAAGATTTTGTTCAAAAGGACCAACCTGCAGTACTATTGTCAGTAATACCATGGTACAAACTATCATTGTTTTACAATGCTAAATATGGATACTTGGATTAAAGCTCCCATTACCATGTCCTTTGCCACAAAAGCCATTTACCTCTTCTTGGTGTTATAACAGCTTAATGTTTGACTCCATTGTCAATATGAGCCACTTATGAGCTGTGAGCGGTTGTCTGTTATTAACTCATCTGGGATGCTGTAGTGATCAAACTGTGATTTACAATGTGTTATTACATTGCTGCTTGATGTCTTCTGCAAGGGTTCAATTTCAAAATAATTTGAGTAGTGGCTCACCAGTAAGAGGTAATCTTTCATATTTAATTCAAACAGATCTGCCACCAACCTTGAATCAAGGGCGCTTAAAAAATAGCCTGCTGTCTAAGTGGCTGGTTTGTAATGTATCCTCAAGCCTATCCTCAATTTTCTACTTGGCATTATTTCCATATTAACTTTGCATAGTTTGCTTGAGGAGAATTAAATATTATAGTTGAGTGTGTATGCATGCACACACATACACACACAAATAGGTACAATGTACAAATACTTGTATTTTCCCCTCCAGCACTTTGACCAAACTGAAATGATAAGCACAGGACCAACCTTCATATCTATTCTGAAATAAGCCCCACCCAGTTCAACATCACTTGCTCTTGGTTATGTATAGGATTGCGGCCATATGAGTTTGTCTGATAAACCAAGTGCTGTAGAGATTTGCCTGCTGATACTCTTTTAGGAGCAACCTCCAAAAATGATCACAGCATTGATTTGGTTCTGGACTGGACTTCATCATGGCCAGGGAGGCACCCAGCTAGACTACTGGCAGCCTGTACAAATTCTATTTTAATCTTTACATCTGCTCATAAATATCACTTGGAATTGAGACCTCAGGAACTAGAGACTCTGTGAAATTCTGCAGATATTATCTACTTCATGTCATTGTTGTGTGTTGGCATGTCAAACTCGTAGCAACCCTAAGGTGAAGCTAGAACCAAAATTAGGATCAGCTTTTCAGTGGCCATATACCATGAAGATCTGATCTGAAATAATGTGGGGCAATGCCATCTTAATACAGCGCTGCTCTGCATTACTGAAATTTTGCCTCAAAATTCAGGCTTTTCCATGTTTTAGGATCGGGGGAAAAGTTGGCCCAACTTAAATGCCAGTGTAGGTGAGCCATGGATGAATGTGTGCAATCCCTGAGTTTGGCTCAGTGGATGGAGAAGCCATGAGAAAGGGACTATAATTTGCTTTCAGTGGATTCAGGAGACAGTGGAAGGGTAAATTCATTATAGTGGACTCCATATTATATGTTTGCATCTATTTTGTATTTTAATCTATTGTTTTGGGTTTTTCTACAATAACTGTTGAGTAGTAAAATTGCTGCAAGTACATTCTGCACCATTCTCCCAGCAAATCCTAGAATTTTAGGAGATTGTATGTGTGCCAAATTCATTATAAGATATGCAGTATGGTTACTGGATTTTATTGGGTTTTCTTTTTTTAAAAAAAAAAGTTCAAATAAATACGCAAAGTATTGAAACTTTTTGAAATTTTATTTGCAACATTCATTTGTACTGGTACCTTAGAACCCAGAAAAATGATACATGCATTAAAAAATTCAGCTATCCAGTGGTATTTTAGGCTTAAAGCAGAATAAAATACTCCACCCCCTCCACTTTTTCAGCTATGTTAGTTGTCCTAAAATTTATGGCTTTCTTTTCCTAGTTTATTCCTCTCTGATGGGCAATTTGAAGTGCTGAAACAGTTCAAGAAGCACACCCCGTGGCTTGTTTAGCCCAGCTGCTGAGTAATTTGTGGAGAAATCAATACAGGATTGCTTCAGGTGTCCAGATTGTAAGCACAAAATTGGGGAGTAGCAGTTAAATTTGCAAACCGACCTTTTGCATTGATGTGTTTAAGGGCAGTAGAAAGGGAACACTGTCTCTTCAGTCAATAAAAACGATGTCAAGATATTGGGAATTTCTAATGGATTACAAATGCTAGAGAACCGGACAGCTTTAACAATATAGCAAAGAAATGGCGCAGCTTTGTATGTTCTCTTTCTTTATTACACCCAAACATCCTATTTGGGATTTTAATCAATGGCTGCTCTGCACATATTGCCTATTAAAAAGGAAACTATAAAGTTGGTTGTATAAAAATGATAAAGTAAAATGGTAAAAGCTTCCCCCCTCCCCCCACCAATGTTGCTTATTTCTTTTTAAGACACCCAAATTCCCTACATACATTTTTAATGGATGCTTACCATGTGTACCATTAAAGGATCCCAAGCAATTAGAAAACCTATAAAGGAACCTTGGGTGTCATAAAATGATGGAATATGTCACTGAAAATAGTGTACAATGCTGTATGCTTTCTTATTCTGTTAGATTTTTATGGGAAGAGCATGACTTCTCTACATTATGTATTTTAGTTAAGTGCTTCTTTATAGAAAGCATAACTAAGAAAGTTTCTGGGATAACACTGAAGAAAAGGTAAGGTGATTCTCAGATCATCCCATGTCAATCTTTGAAATACTGTCAATTTAATACTAGGTCCTATGAAGTAGTTATTTGGGTCATGGCATGAATGTTAGGATAAAGGATACCTACTATTCTTTTTGTCTTTGATTTAAAAAACTGTCTCAACACACGACAACATCTGATTTTTCACACTTCTGTGCCTCTGTGAAAAAATTCATTTACTGGGAAAAATTGAGCGAACTCCAACCTTTCTTTTTAAATTGTTTCCTTTATTTATATTCAGTTTTTTCATCCATATGGGATCCAAAGTGACCCAAAGAGGCATATGTGATGTGTTAAAACAATATAAGTAAAATAGTCTGTAATATAAAATTCCAAAATGCATTAAACACTTAAAAGCAGTAATTTAAAACACTTTTAAAAACAGGGAAATTTTTTAAGAGTGAGCCACCTTTTGCATCAACTCAAGTAGTTAAAATCTGAAGCCCTGTTTAAATAAGAAACTCTTTGCTCACTATAAAAAAAAAAAGAAGGAAGGGGACCAACCTAGGCAATCATCCCATTTGCTGTCCGAATAGCAATGCATTGTGGTGAATCCAGCGAAGTCCAGCAGGGAGGCAGGGGGTACCTGTTGCCTCACATCACCCAGGTTCCCCCTTATCTCATTCCAGTAGGGGTAAAGCATCTGCCACCCAGCTTCCTCCCATTGATCTCTATGCAACATGGGAAGCCTCCTGTGCTGCTTCTATGGAGGCTTATAGTGGTTCCCCTTGCCCTTTTATCACGGAACCCCGCCAGAAGTAGCTGTGCATTGTAGGATCGGAGCCAGCAGGCTCCATGGCAAAAGGGAAGGGGAACCAGCATATGCCATCAAATTCAGCTTTGTCTAATGAGGTTGTAATTCCTCTTTAGCCTGGGAGCAGCCACCAACAAAGCTGCTCCTGAGTTCTTATCAGATGTATCTGTGACAGTGGTGGGACCAGGGCTATTTCAAACTGCATTATATGTCAGTGTAGATGTGGCCCAAAAGAAAGCCTTCCCTTGAAAATGTCTGTTCTCAAACAAGGAGGTATTGTCTTTCAAACAGTCTGGAACTCAGCTATATAGGGCTTTATGGGTTATAACAAGCACTTTAAATTTGTCCTAGAAATAAACCAGTAGCCAATTGAGCCATTTCAGCAAAGCATTATATTTGGCCATCTATCATCCGATGGCTCAGTGTGCTAAAGCGCTGAGCTGCTGAACTTGCAGACCAAAAGGTCCCAGGTTCAAATCCGGGGAGTGGAATGAGCACCCGCTGTTAGCTCCAGCTTCTGCCAACCTAGCAGTTCAAAAACATGCAAATGCGAGTAGATCAATAGGTACCGCTCCGGCAGGAAGGTAACGGCGTTCCATGCAGTCATGCCAGCCACATGACCTTGGAGGTGTCAACGGACAATGCCGGCTCTTCGGCTTAGAAATGGAGATGAGCACCAACCCCTAGAGTCAGACATGACTGGACTTAATGTCAGGGGAAACCTTTACCTTTACCTCTCATCATTTTGGACCTGCTGGTATTTCCAGACTGTTTCCAAAGGTATCCCAACATATAGGAATACACAGGCAAAACACCCCAAACAATTGGTCACTCAGCCCCAGTTTAAGAACTTCCAGAGAAGGAGATTCTAACACATTCTGAGGTATTGTATTTTGCTGTCAAACAGCTCTTACTGTCAGGAAGATTTTCCTAATTTTAAAATGAATTTCTTTTTGGTATTTTTAATCTACTGCTCCATGTCCTAGAGTACACCCACACTGTAGAAATAATAGTGTTTGACAACAATTTAACTGTCTTGGTTCAATGACATGGAATCATGACATTTGCTGAAATGCAGTTTTAAATTTGGGCAAGGTTTCTAATCTGTTAAAGTCATTTTGAAGTCTGATCCTGTTCTCATGGGTTGTAGAACCCCCTTTTAATTTGATATCACCTGCAAATTTGATAAGTATGCCCTTTATGCCATCGTTCAAGTCACTGATAAAGATGTTAAATAGCACTATCTCCCAATATAGAACTATGTGACTCTTCACTGATCATCTCAGAATGAAAAGGATCCACTTATGAGCAACCCTTGGATTTGACTGATCACTCAATTACAAATTCATCCAATGGTAGCCCATATTTTTATAGCTTGTTTGCAAGAATATCATGGGGGATCTTGTCAAATGCCATAATTAAACTAAGATAAGCTACATTTGCAGCATTAGGCTGTTGGGAGATGCAGCCTGGCAAGTAGGCTACTACAACCAGCAGCTCCCATCAGTCTGCCTTGCCTAGCTGAGCCATTGCCAAACAAAAGCCTTCAACAGAAGCAGGCACTTCCTTGCATTCTGAGCAGGTTCCTTAAGATGAGACAAGCTCATCTGAGCAAGCCAGAGAACAGTTAATCTTACCTCTCGGAAGTATTCTTTGTTTCCAGACTTTTGATCATTTTGGTTGCCTTTCTCAGGATCCCTTCCACTTTGTCCACATCCCTCTTGAATTGTGAAACCCAGAACTGGGTGCAGAGTTATTCCAGGAGGTGAGGTCTGACTGGGAACCTAAACAATTTTTTCTTAAGTATAGATCCTGAGATATCTTGTTGAAATTTTAAATGAAAGGAGAGAATTTGAATTGATAGTCAATACAATAATGTTGTACAACTATTAGGCTGCACTTCTATCCATAGAAAATAAGGCAACTGTAATTCATTGGAATTTACCTGAGGGTAACCCTGCTTCAGGCTGTGCTATTAATCTCCTTTATCTATGCAGCCATGGATGAATGTAACATTCTGGTCTTCCTCTTGTCTACGATAAGCTGTCAGGCATTGAAGAGACTACAATCCCTATACATTTAGTCCAGTTGAACATCCTGTTTTGCCAGAGGCAAAGGTTCTTTTTTCTTTGGACTCAGAGTCAATAAGCACACAAATGGTTTACAGTTCAAGAAAGAAATTTATTGGAGAAGCACGTATAATAACAGAACCACCAAAAGGAAATACAAACCAAGCAAGCATCCACAACCAGTCTTTGGGAACTCCTGGAATCATAATGAGGAAGCACCTTCCTAGTCTCAGCTTGTATCAAAGTTCCTTTTTAGACTGTATGTGAGGGTTTTAATATCTTTCCAAGCCAGGATAACATTTTAATCCACCATACCTGTTTTCCCTAGGTGTTCTAACATGGTGATGTCTTCCCATAACTCCCAAGATAAGCCAAGACTAGCCCACTTTACTGATTAAGGTATCCTTCCTCATTCAAAGACTATCCTATCCCAATTAGTTCTCAACTTTGAAGCTACGCAGAGCATAGAAAAACAACCCTTAAAGGAGACTTTATTATTTTAAGGGACATAAAAATGAATGGAATAACTGCATACCAGATCTATCCCTTTGATATTACAATGGTCTTCCGTGAGTTTCCCCTACACTCCACCCCTTAGTGTACACAATTGCTCATCCAAAACCTACATCTCATTACTAATCTTTTGTCACATGAGAGTCTGCAATTTTGTAGTCTGGACAACCAAATATTGGAAAAGAATATTCCATAGAGTAGACCACGTTAAAACAAAATTAGCTTGATTCCAAGGAAATGAGAAGTAGAAGCTTTGGCCTGATATTATCCTATTGCCTGCCCCTGTAACATTCATACACATTCCTTAAATACCCAGCAGTCACTGTTTTTGCGACAAAAGTTGTTGTTTATATAAAGAAATAGTAGTCATATTGCCTTTTTCTGACAGCAGGGACACAACAGCTCTTCCCTGTACTAGTAAAACCCGATAGGTGGTTCCAGAGCCTTTATTGAGAATTTTCCTTATCTGGTCAGGTTGATTTGGATACACCACCTATAATTTCTGCCCTGTAGTTAGATTTTTATCAACGGATCCAAACCCTTTATTTCCCTCTAAGGGTCCTTTCAGCTAGGTCCTATATCTCAGAATATGATCCCAGGTTTTCTTTTTATCCCAGATTATCTGGCAGTACAGACTCATATAATCCAGTTTAAAGCAGAAAACCTGCGATCATATCCAGGAATATAGCACCTGTGTGGAAGGGTCCTAATTGTAGATGCACCAGGACCAGTTACTTCCTGAATTGTAGATATGCTCAGATTTTCACAAATTAACTGAGCTATGCATTGCCCAGGGGGAAAGGTCACATCCTCAGCACTTACATTATGCAGCAACACCTTTATTTCACCTGGAAAGTCAATCTACTACCCTTAGCAATTGTATGTCCCTCAGGGCTAGGCTAGATCATGGTGTGATCCATCCATAAGGGCCACTAGGAACACTTATTACTATGTCAAGAGGTTTTGGCATTGCAGTCTGTTCCAGTATTGTCTGATGTTGACCAAAGGGGTAATACAGGGTGTTTGAAAAAGAACTCACTGTTCACCATTTAATTTAAATGGTGAACAGGGAGTTCTTTTTCAAACACCCTGTATGTCATATGATTGGATTTTTCATTGTTTCTTAAATATTTTTATTCAACAAAAAAAACCCAACAAATCTATGAAGATACTCAATATATGAAATGCTAGACAAAACAGCTTCATCCAAAATCTTTTAAAAATGTGTTTTGGGATTTTATTTTTTTCTTTCGCAATCCATTGCATATTCCATTCATTGGGCCACTCTCTCACTTCTGCATCTGTAAAATTATCAGATTGAATCTGCACAAGCACCTCATATCTCCTGATTAGGAAATACAATCCCTTAATGATATTTTGTTGTGTTGCTCTGGCACACAGATACACTAATGCAGGGGTCTCCAAACTAAGGCCCGGGGGCTGGATGCAGCCCTCCATTGACCTGGCTCCCGCCCTCAGTTTTAGACTTAGGCTCGCCCAAAGTCTGAAATGACTTGAAGGCACAACAACAACAATCCTACTTGATATCTCATTGGCCAGAAGCAGGCCCACACTTCCCACTGAAATCCTGATATGTTTACAGTATGTTGGTTAAAATTATTTTTAAATATTGTATTGTTTATTCATTTACCAATATTGTAAATGAGATATTGTAAATGAATGATATGGTAATAATATAATACATTGTGTATACATATAATATTGATAATAAATATTATAATGTAGTACAATATAATATTTATTTATTTATTTATTACAGTATTTCTACCCCACCCTTCTCACACAATAGGGACTCAGGGCGGCTAATAATAATAATAATAATAATAATAATAATAATAATAATAATACGATATAATGATATTGTATAATATAATAATAATATTAATTATATATTATATATTAAATGTAATATTACCAATAATATTACGGTATAATGGTATAGTACAATATAGTAATATACAATACTAATATTTTCCAATGTTAGCCCACCAAGTTTCAGAACATTATACTCATCCATTAATTTTTGAAAAACAATATTAATTAAAAAAACTACAAAAGCTATATATACAATGCACAAGATAATCAGGGTATCAATCCCTCAAGTTTCAGAAACATTCACACATTTACTGATTTTGGGGGATTTTTTAAAGTTTAGACAAAAACGTTAACCCCCCTGTAAGGATGTTATGAGTTAATGGGAATTATTGATATGATTTTATTTGTTTATTAAAAGGAAAAAAGGGGAGTTATGTATTGATGAAGACAGGTCTCACATGGAAGCCAGCTGTGTTCAGCGGGTTGCCATGGCAACGTAACCTCTCTCTGGAGGAGAAGGGGGCGTGGCTTAGTTGGCAGTTAAAAGCCTGTGCCTTTTGAAAGAGGAGTTGCTGTTAGACTTCTAAGGAAGTTAGGAGCTGTGGGGAATCAGCAAAAGAGACGCTGCTCTTGGACAGTTTTAGATAGTTAGGAAATAGAGGCTTGGTCACAAGCAGACGGCAGCTTATGGTCACTCAGGGGAAGGGCTGAGAATATAAGCTGACCGGGAGTTTAGTATACTGTTTTGAAGAGAAGTTATTTAAGAAATATTCATTCAAATAAGACTGCGTTGTAACTTAAGATCCTGAAACGTTTATGTATTGGAACCATATGCTTATGTACAAATAAACTTGAATTTTGTTATTGTTCACAAAGATCAGTCTCCTTGCTTCACTCTGAGCCTGAGGGAAAGCCATTACCTCACGTTGGTGGCAGTTACCGTACTTTCCTATATAAGTTACCATCTTTACTCATTTAAGCCCATTAGTTCTGTTATCCTTCCTTATCCACTAAATCCTCCCAGTCATACATTCACACATCCTCCATCCCTCTCTCTCACACGCGCGCACATCTCCTCAATTGGAGGCAGCGGTGGGATTCAAAAAAGGACTTCCCCCTGCCTGAGTTGAGTACCACAAATTGGGCTCTCTTCACCCCCCCCCCCCAAAAAAAAGAAACAACAGCAATCCCCTTGAATGTTTGTCTAACATTGTGCCTGTATGACACACAACTAGCCATAGAACCTCAATTTAGCACAGATTTATTTTATTATTTACTTACTTTAGTCCTTTTTGCAGGTTCAGTAATTTTCTTTATTATTATTAGACTGACTTTAAATGTCTGGCTGATGCAGCCCTCATTGGGGCTTTGTGATGCTGAGCACTGCATTCTGGAAAATGTAGTTTAGGGCAGTGCCTTTTGAATTCTCTGGCACGGGGGGGGGGGCTTCCCAAACTACATTTCCCAGAATGCTATGTTTTCAGTCTCCCTCCCAGCTAGCTAATCTCACACCATCTGTCCTTCCTTATAGTGACTGGCAAGCAGCCTGGGTCTTACTTAATTTAAACTATGGCAGTGGCCTCTTTGGCTTTGCTAAAGTTGCTTAATGGTTATACTGAAAATTAAACTGACTTTGGGAGTTTATTGAATGTTTCAGAATCTTAACAAAAACTATTGGTGAGTGTTTCAATTCTTAATTTTTTATCCCCCCCCCTTTCCTACATGTTTTAAATAGTGGTTCATTTGCATGAATCTAACTAATTACTAACTACTTATAAGAACTAACAATAATTTTGCACAGTCCTAGTAATCATAATTGAATGCTTCAAGAACACTGATTAAAAGCCAGGAAGAAGAAAAATCTGTCTTAACTAACAGCTTTGAAATTTATGAAGTACATTCAAATGTATGTATTTGTTTATTTTCAGAATGGATGCTGATAATAATTTATAGAAAAAGTGATCAATTAAATGCAAAGGCAGATCAATTTTTGCATAATTTATAGTACTGTACAAAGATCAAGGTTTTCTTTTTTAAAGAATATTTTCTGTAAATTATACTATACAGTATCTAAATGCATAAAATGCCCCAGTCTGTTTTATTTTCATGCTTATAAAATATTGACTATTAATGCATTTAACAGATGATATGAGATTTTATCTATATTTATTAGGAAAAACAAACTTATTTTTCAAACAGAGAAAACTGTATACATTTAAAAGGAGCACATCCAATCTCAAGCTTTAAATGTCATATACAAAAGAAGTCATCAGCAGAGACTTGTAGAGTTTATTAAGCATTGCTTCCTTAGACCTAAGGAACTGGGTATATATGGCCATATAATAATGGATTATGATCACCACCATGATCCTCCAGCATTGGATCTGTTGGTTCGGGCTGATGGTCCAACAATATTGGAGGACTGCATATATTAAAACAATGTGTCAAAGGCTTGTATTTGTTTGAAATGATTGCTCATGTCTGAAACAGCAATTAAAAGGATTGTTTTCACAGTGCTGGTTACGAAGGACACTTCTGTTGTACAGTGTGCCCTGTTTTGCTTCCCATCACTATCTTGTTCTGCCGCTTGGCTTGAGGACTATATGGATTGAACTGGAATGGGTATAGTTTTGACCTCAAATAGGACATGTTTTCTGTATTGTTCTGAATATTTGAAGTTTTAAAACTCTGTGAAGTGATAAGGTCAAGATATATTGTTGAACAAATGCATAAAGTGTTAGGAAATTGTACAATTTGCGACAACAGTTAATGGGTGGAGAAAAGGTCTGGCCTTCTCCCATCTGCTCCAACAGGAACTTTCAGACTTGCTAAATTAAGTAATCTGGGCAGTTGATAAGCACATATTTCATTTTCTGTAGTGCTGTATCTGGTCTCAGACATGAAAACCTGATTGCTTGGGGATTTATCTCCAGGGAACTCTGACAAAAGTATCTTCATTACAATGTGTGTATAACTAGTTAGTAAGTCATTTCTACTGAAACCATGGGTAAATACAACACTGTGCTGGTAGATTTTTAAGTGCACACCTTCAACATGATAGTCTATAACCTTTTCCCATAGAGTTCCAACTGATAGCAGTATCAACAAGACAGCTCTAACCAAGAGCACATTATATCAGCTAATTAGCTTTAATTGCTCACTTGGGATGAAGCCTCCTCAAATCTTTGAATGACAAAAAGCATATCTGTTGGTAATTCAATGACAATACCTCATTGGTGAAAAAAATATTTCAACACTCCCCATTACATTGAGAATCTCAGCCATTCACTGTCACATAATCCCATAAGATGGTAGATTTTCTACTTTGAAAATATAATATCAGGGTATGAAGTATATTTATAGACTGGATAGAAGTGAACATCTTTTTTACACACACACCAAGAATTAAATTTGGATTAGATCTTTAACTTGTGATCCACATGATAACATAAAACAAAGCAAACAGAAACTTGTCTGACCAATTTGCATACAAACCCAAACAATTTCTTAGAAGAAATGTACCCTAAGATACCTCCAGGGAATTATGCAATATCTAGTTCTTGGATGTCTAGCAAGAGATTTCTAAAGTGAGACAGAAAGAAAGTATCAAAGTATCAAAGTTAAAAACTCCTAAAATCTATTTGCTTTCAGGTACAAGAGGCATTAAAAAGTTGTTGTGGATAATATTGTCTTCAGGAGCAGAGAAATTGGGCCACCACCCTGTTATTGCCACCTGCAGAACTCACAGTGGCAAACACATTACAGACTATTATAGCATTTCCGACTGTAGCAAGAGTGGGGCAAGCTTTCTAATCCCTATAAATCTCAATGATCAGATCGAAGATCACCTGCTTTCTTGGGTTTCCAGTGGTGAAATTAGAAATATAAGCGGTATTGATTTCAGAGTCTGAGGTAGAGTGAGAACCATTGCAAATAATGTGTGGATTTATACAGTAGCCTGCAATGTTCTATGTTGAAACCTAAAGCACCCCCTGGGCACTTGCCTTTCTCACAGGAAGCCATTCTCTGATTAATGAAATGTATCATTGATTAATGATTAGTGAAGTTATACACAACTATAATAAGGTTTGGCACAGTTGTATTGGTCTGTTGCACAGCAGCATTACAAAACTTTCTTCTAAGACAAATCATTGATATGCTTACACTAGACAAAGGAATCACAAAAACTGTTAATAATGAAAGAACGAGAAGTTATTAGATTAAATGTCCAGCCAACAATAATAATGGCTGATGCAACAACTGATTCCCTTTGCAATCCACTGTGGATGTGTTTAGGAATTTGCAATGGATCTTTTGGGCTGCTGTTGTGAAGTAGCAATCTTAATGGATTTTAAATGATCTGCCAGATCATCAATAATATCAGGCAATATTATTGATTATTTGGCAGATCATTGTAAATCCATTATACAATAGGAAGGATAAAAAATAGTGAAGTGAGTTCTCCACTTATCCAAAACTACAAATAACTAGTTGCTGTGAATTAGGAATTCCTCAATACCCTCTTGGGTAGATGAGCTGATGACATTGTTTGAAACTAGTGGGCAATAAAGGCTTTTCTAAAAACAGCAAAGTTCAAGTCATGGAAATGATTCTAAATGTTTCTAAAATGGCAGATGCACATGCGCAATCACACACAAAAAAAAGGAACCCGGGGGGGGGGGGGACTTTTACAGGGCTTTCCCACCCTCATTTCTTGAGCTATCCTCATCAAATTTGCAATGCCCTTGCAAGTTGTGCAAAGATACTAGAAATTCCCTTGCTATATTTGTAAGCAAGAAGGACACTGGAAATCAATGGTGTCTCTGACTATGTAATCCCACAAGCCTCAACCCAATGCCTTCAATTAGAAATGGACCAGTGACCACCATGCCAAGCAATGCCCTGCCAAGGAGTGCAACTGCAAAGATACTTTGAAAACTAGAAATTCCCTTGCTAAGAAAAAGAACCAGCAACAAAACCCTAACCCTTTCTCCAAACCTCTCTGTGGGAACAGCCAGACTGGGCTCCTTCACCCTCTCCCTCCCTCAAGAGGCTTGCTTGCTCTCTGTTTGCAGACCACCACCCTCTCCATGCAAAGCCCAGCCCAGAATGGCTCACCCGGGCTACACAAAGGGCTTTTATGGCAATCTTCCATGTGGACACAGAGGACCCTAGCCCCCACTTTTGCGTCTATCGTGGAAGCTTCTGATTGGCCGGGGAGCGGCAGCCATGTTAGACTGCGCAAACCTCCCATTCAAGGTAGGTTGCAGAAACAATTTTTTTAAAACAAATATTTTTAAAAATATATTTTTTAAAAAATTGGGGGGAAAAATAACAAAACATTAAGAGACAATTAGAGAATAGGCCAACAATGGTTTGAATTACATTGCTGGTTGCGCTGTGAGACAATGTCTTGGAATGCGTATCAAAAAGCGAGAACAATCCAAAATAAATCCGATATAAGATTCAAAATGATTTTTTGACATGTCTAATATATATATATATATATATATATATATATATATATATATATATATACACACACACACACACACACACACACACACACACACACACACACTTATAGAATATAGAGGCCTGGGCATCTCAAAACAAGATTGGGGCAACAAAGACTGATAATGGGCCCTGTCCACCTGAAGTGTGTTGCTCAGTGAAACATAATTTTTGCTAAATTACAATAATCCAGTTATCTTTTCCCATAATGTATAGATGCTTTTTGAATTCTAAGCTTAATAAAAGGGAAGTCAGTGACCAGTGTGAGCAAGGAGGAAGATATCCCTGAAAGGAGAGCCAGCAGTTCCTTTAAAAACCCAATTCTGAATGGCCTTAACTGTTGTACTATTTATTTATTTATTTATTTATTTTATTACAACATTTATATCCCGCATTTCTCACCCCGAAGGGGGACTCAGGGCAGCTTACAATAGAGTATAAAACAGAATATATAAAAACAATCACAATTCAACAATAATATTAATTAAAACATCCATATAAATATAAAAATACATTCAAAGGCACGTTCCGGGTCATAGTCCAGGTCTATCAGCTCTTTGTCGTGAATCCATTATAGTTAATGCTGCATCTATCATTCGAAAGTCTGGTCCCATAGACAGGTTTTCAGTTTTTTTCGAAAAGACAAGAACGTGGGGGCCTGCCTGATCTCATTAGGAAGGGCATTCCACAGATGAGGAGCCACCATTGAAAAGGCCCTGTCTCTTGTCCCCATCAGTTGTGCTTGCGAGGGTGGGGGTATCGAGAGCAGGGCCTCCCCTGAAGATCTTAAACTGTGAGGTGGGTCATAGCAGGAGATATGTTCGGACAAGTAAGCTGGGCCAGAACCATTTAGTACTTTATAGGCTAAAGCCAGCACTTTGAATTGTGATCGGTAGCAAATCGGCAGCCAGTGGAGCTGATGTAACAGAAGAGTGGTGTCCTCCCTGTACACCACTCTGGTTAGCAGCCTGGCTGCCACCAGTTGGACTAGTTGAAGCTTCTGAAAGGATCCTGCTACACATTCAAAAATATTGAATCCAAAATGCTTGAAATTATGCAGCAGTACTAACTAGGTCATGCTTTCTCAGCTTAAGAATCAAAACCAAATGGTAGACTTCAGTATAGCAGCAAGACAATTGCCAGGAATCTTCAGAGGAACCTCATAAAATGGCAGCTGAGCTTACAGCCTGGGGTCTATTTGCAGTCTTAGTGATGAGGTGCCAACCAAGCAGCCCCTGTGAGACAAATATTAAAGCTGGTTAAACACTGATGACAAGGGAGGCCTAATAGATCAAGCAGCAAAATTGCAACTTAAGCCTAAGTTCAGCCTACATATCAAAGACTGAAAAAGCTCAGAGAGGACCCAAAATGAACATCAAATGCTGCCAAAAGGCCTGGCCAACTATTGGGAAAATGAAATAAAACCAACTCCAAATCCAAATTAAAACAAATGGGGGTGGGAGGGATGAGGAGCTACTAAGAGTACTAAAGTTACGAAAGGAGAAAAATAAGCAAGTAGATAAAATTATTGGCACAGAGTCAGAGAAATGTTCCAATCTCCCCTTCAACAATCACACCTGAGGCAACAGCCAATGCTGCTGCCTTCTCCCTCCCACACAGAAAAATGAGCAATTTGAAGCAAAGTGGTGAAGGGGCTGCAAAAGGAAATCCTAAGAGCCTAGCTAAGCAACAGCTATGACCTCCACTGCTAACAGTCAACCCACCCTTTCTCCCTGCCTCTTATGCCTCTGGAGTGCTAGTGCATATCTTTTGGGGAAATGGAAAAAAGATAGTTGATTCTGCAACCGGTTTAAGGCCACCTTCTGTAATTAATGTATTCACATCCCTAGCCTAAACAACTTGTTCCATTATTGTCAATTTACTCATCCATGCAACCATGGTCAGTGTAGATGGGCCTCTAGTCTTTCCCATGTCAGAGTGAAATATGCATCTTGAAACCATAAAAGGTAAACAATATGGGGGGCGGGAGTTGCAATAGAATAGAAACAAGCAAGGAAGGAGTTCCCTGACAACCCCCCCCCCCATTTCTATAATGAAAAGTAAGCATTCAAAACACTATTTTTTGTCAAGCAAAAGCTTGTCAATTTTTCTTCTCACAGCTGTATGTGACATACATTTCAACCCTAAGGCACAAAGGTAGATGTTTGTGGGTGGATGCCTGGAGCAGAAGAATTTTTAGCTTGTAAACAGAACAGTTAAATTATTAAGAGGCCAAGCTGAATTTTGTATATTTTAAAATTGAGACAGGAAGATAATATTCTGAAAATCTTTGTGAAGAAATGTAATGAGGGGAATTGAATATTTAGGTGTCAGATTTTGATCATATGATGTTAAAAGAATATTCTCATCTTCAGTGAAAAAGGATTTCTCAACAGGTCAAATAGCCTTTAAAAATAAACAATTACTCCCTGATTTTTCACCAGAAACTCCAGGGAGACATTTTATTAAAGGAGACTGCACAAAATAGAATACTTTAGAGGGAAAATAAACTTTCCAAAACAATCTCCCAGTTGTAAAAATATGAGTAAGATTTCTCACAGTATTACTCAGTAGAAACTGAAAATGTTGGCATGTTCATTCTCACAAGCAACAACTAAATAAACAAAAAAATTACATCTACATTTTGCAGAAGACATTTGGAGAGCTTCCTATAAATGAGGCAAATGACAATACAGCCAATTCTGAGTGTTATAAAAGAAAGAACAGAAGTAAATTAAAATAAAAAAGAATTATTTACTTGCATTAAGGTATTAACAAAAGCCATTCATTTAGAGCTTATGTTCTTTGATTTTGTTTTACAAGAGAGAAACAATAGGAGTTTTCAGAGAAAACAGAACAACATTACTTAAACTCTAATTCTTTGTTACTTTATAGAGTGTTAATAATTATTTGAAAGTATGTCAGCTCATACAAAGAGCTTATCTGTGCTGTTCCTGCTATTCCTTTTCCACTGCAAATTATTTGCCATTGTATTTTGTTCAGGAATGCATGGGTTCTGTATATGTTGTATAAACGGTGGAAAATTGTCATTTTTTCCCTTCAGACTGAATTTTAAAAGGTGTTTTCCACTTCCAAACTGAATTGCAAATGATAAACCATACAGGTTCATTTAATGACAGATGGGAATAGATTGTCTTATCTCAGACTGTGAAGAAGTCTAAACTATGAGACTTTTCTTATGACTAGACCTGTGCTTTAGAACAAAAGTTTATTTCCTTAAAATAGTTTGTCAAGGTGTTTTAAAGCAAACATGTACATAAAAGAGAGCTGCACTTCCCACAATGCAGACATGTAAAAAAAAACTCCCAACAACATAGCTCCCTGAAACTGTCAGTTGTTTGGGGTTTCTCTCCTGAAAATGTGAAGGATCAGAGACTGATAAAAAATCAGTAGGGCTGTGAAAATGAAAACTGAAGTGGAGGATCTGGTTACCTTTAATGGTTATGTTAAAGAGATAGGGATGAAATTATTTACTAAATAACTTCTGGCATGTAGTATGGAGTACTTCCAGCAATTTTCATCCCACTGCAAGAAAGTTTGAAAACTACACATTTTCTGAAGGCTATTTGCAATTCAGGACTTATTTTGTGGAAAATCCACACGTGACTGTTTTAAGCAGATCATTCTGTTTTCTGTGTAGAAAATAGTATTTTCCGTGTGAATAATATTTCAATATATCATTTATCTGTTTACTTACTGGTGGATGAATGGCATGGGCACTTTGCATTGTTTTAAACTTTGTATATTGTATTTTATGACTATTTTATGAATATTTTATGATTGTTTTAACTGTTTTAATCATTTTAGTTTATTTTATATCAGTGTAACGGCATCAATTGCCACTTGTAAGCCGCCCTGAGTCCCCTCGGGTGAGAAGGGCGGGGTATAAATAATTGAAATAAATAAAAAATACTTCAGAATATTTCCCACAGAGCTGCAAAGTTAATTCAGGGATATTGTAAAATAAACCAGTTAGAAATCACCATGAATACTTAAATGGCTAACTTCATTAACTTTTGTTGTTCGTTAGTTTCGTCGCAAAACAAGCAACCTTTTTTGCCCTTGTCACAAATCAACTAACGAGAGTTTAGTGCATTAATGATGCTAAATCTGTATAGGTAGGTCTGTATGATTCTTGCTATCCATTTATAAAGTAGGTATCTTGAAACAAGGACAGCCTGAAGGGCAAAATAGGCTCATTGTTGAAGAAAAAGTCAGAAAAAATTGCTAAATCTATATTTTCAAAAAGGGAAGAACATCCAGCAATTTTGACTGCAGTTGGTAATGGATATTATTGACAACAGTTTCTTCTCCGAAATGGGCACCCATGTAATCACTTGTGTTTTGTTGAGAGTTTTCTTAATTTGGGACATTTAGTGGATAATGATAGTCTCACCATGTATGTCTATTACAACTTTTATGATTTCTTGTGTAGACTACCAATTTAGGTTCTAAATGGATGTGCTTCATTCATGAAGTACCAATACAGTTCTTCAGAATCTGAACCAGTGAGTGATTATATTTAGCACAAATTGCTAAAGTGAAACATTCTTAGGTTATATTGGTTTCAACACATATTTTGAATATGCATAATAGAGGCATGGTCAGAAAAAGACTCACCAACCTGTATCTGCATTATTTGGCAAATGTCAAACATTAATACATGCTTTATGATGTCTAGAGCATTACCTGAGAATTATGCAGGATATGCAGTTGATGTTCAATCCTGACCTAATATTACTTCAGTGTTCAAGCATTTCCAGCTCTCCGCTGACCGTATGCTTCCAAAACAAGTACATGCATTGCTATTTGTGTTTTAAAGCATGTATTCAGTTTCTGACAATTTTGTCATTTTTGGTCACTCATGAAGTTTCTCCAGAGCCCAAAATAGTCTTTCTTCAGATGTCTATACCAACTTCAGGTATCTCCATTACAGATTCAAGCCCCCTGAGCTTGGAAACACACAAACCAATTCTAAATCAAGCATTTAGGGCCATCCATCAATATTCTACCATTAAATGCAGAATCAATCATGTTACTAGAATCCCTTTGAAATGCTTATAAATGCTGGGCAGTGACACTTTCCCCATGTGATGTGCAAGACGTCATTGCAGGCAATGCGGGGTGTGGTGTGATGGATTCCCCCGCTACCCATCAAATTCACCAAACTGTCTGGCAATTCCTCCTACTGTCTCCCATATTGGGTGACTTCATGTGATGGGGTCCAGAGATAGCCTAACCTCCTTCTAGAGGAAGTTACATAATTGAGGTGCAGTTACAGGAGAAGTCCTGTCATGTGTAGCCTCCAGCATAGCTACAGGGATACCCTTGAAAATCCTAAGTATAGAGAAGGCTCATATGGGAAGAAGCAATCTTTCAAATTTCTTAGCCCCAACTCTTTTAGAATTGTGTAGGTCCACATCCACATCAACCTTGAACTGAACTCAGAAGCAAATCTCTTAAGACTGTTCTTACATGGTTCTCAAATGTACATCCAAGAATGTTATAGCCATCCTTTGCAATAGGTGATAAAGGACTTTATCTCATGAAGCTACTATTCCAGAGCAGTCATGATATATATTTTCAACTCCAGTTTTATTTCATTTAAAAAGAAACAAAATATGTTAAGTCCAAAATTACAACCTTGGGAATAGTGAGGGGGAGTAGGGAGAAAGGAAATGTAGGAGAATCCTGCTCCCGATGTCACTTCAGTGCTGGCTAAACGACACAGAATCAAAACAGTCCCACTATGCCAAGTAAGTGGCAGGAAATGTGGTGCAATCTGTAGCTATTGACAGATTTTTTCCTGTTAGTAGGAAAGGATGAGTTTATCATAGGGAGGTAGTAGGCTGACAATGGTATGTGTATGGAGTCATACAATGGGCATCATCACAAAAGGTTCTGCTTCAATTACTGCCTGCAATAAAGTCCAAAGTGGCTAATAATATATATGAAGGCTTGAGACAATATGAGTTCATTTTTGCTGAAGCTGTAGGGCCCAATTATTCTTTCCCTCTGTTTAAATCTTCCTGGCATCTATCGGTAAATAACCAGACAACCTAGCTCCATATCTTTCAGAACTTACTTTGAAGTTCTAACCAATCTTGCTTTATCAGATAAGAACACTAATGATAGGGCAAATTTCATCTAAGCATGCTCCTACAATGACATTATGGAGCCAGTTGCAACACATTTATATGGCTTACTTTCTTTTGACTCTTAATGCACTGCTTTATGTGCTGCAGCACCCATTGCCATTGTGCATTTTGTGGTTCCTGTGGCCTCGAGTTGGGTTTGAATTGCTTTGTGTGTCAGTGTAAAAGGGCCCCAAGATTCAGTCCCTTTGGCCAAACAACAGAAATCATATTCATCACAAGCATGCAACACACATAGATGCAAAACATTACAAAAGGAAAGCTGAATTAATATTAGCATATGCAATCCTTTTGAGTCTCATTGTTGCCTATAGCTAAATAATCTCACAAGTTTAATGTTTTGAATCATTGGTCTTAATTTTAATGTATTTTTATTTTAAGAAATCTCTAATGTTAATGTTTTGTACTCTTGGTCTGTGACAGTTACAATAAAATTAATTCATTCTCACAAGTTGTAACCTTTCATATTAGCAAGCATACTACCAAAAGCCGTTAAAAATGGAAATCAGGAATGCTAACACTAACAGGAGATACATAAACAGGACATAGCAAGAAAAATGTAGTAAGAATATTTTTATAACAACTAGAATTTTTTCCTTATGGGGAATAGATATCAACTAGGTATTGTCAGTATAATTTATTCAACAAGAACTAAGAGACAGTGAGGCTTATATAAATGACTTGGTGTTTAACTATTATTTAAGAGGCACTTAAAATTTTACTTACATCACTTTAAGGAAGTACAAGGACCTCTGGGATTATTCAAGAGAGTTTAAGTAATGATGAATGAAATATATACCCAGTTTAATATATTATGCTTTAGTCCCTGTTCCTTAATTATGACAAAGTGGACAGTCATACTCAGAGGAATCCCATTGAAATTCATGGGGCAAGCAAGTAATGATTAATATTATCCCATTCATTTCAGAGGCTGAGCATTACTAAATCTAGATCAAACTGGATAACTGCATAATATACAACATCCTGTAGCACATTGTATATAGAATATAGTATGATGCTAAGCACAGAGAAGAAAAAGGACCCCTTTAATCCCAATGCAAACAAATCAAATGCTACCAAATGGTTGTTTATGGGGTCTGTGAACTACTGCTTGCTGCAAATGACCTTGGAATTTGAAAACATAATCCAGTCGCACAAGCAATATTGGATTTGTGTCAGGAGTGTAAAATATTTAAAGAAAAATAATAGGGGATCATGGGCAATTCCAGCACACTGTGTGTGATCATTTTGTCAGCTCTTAGATTTACAGTGCTGCTGTGCTATCGGTGTAGGCATAAAGCAGCCAAGTACTTCTCCAGCAGGTACCATAATCATTTTACAGGGCATTTAAAAAAGGAATATGCAACAAGGACACATTTTCCTCCAGGAAAGACATAAATAACAACAAAGGAGATTTTTGGAAGGGAAAGAGTAAAGGCCATTTAGCCTGCCAAAATCCATCATTTCTTCTGTATTTCTTCTTCTTTTGCTTCTTAAAGTATGCCAAATGATTCTTTGCCAGTATTTCTATTTTTTCAGAATAATCTTTCTTAACAGACCTTGAGGCATATTTATTGTTTTTTTCAAAAATGTAATAGTTTTCTAATGTCCAAAGCAAAGGAACTGTTTTACAGTGTGTTCCTATGAGCGAATCTTTTCATCCACAAGACAAGTTTAAAAGAAAGAATTTCTAATGATCTAATTAAAGAATAGATTTTCATGGTCTTTTGGGGGAGGGTGATACACCAACACACACACAAAGTGATTGCCATTATTCTCTTTCAAGAATGGCTTCAGAGAAATTAGGCCTCTGACAGAACTTTACCTTCCCTACAAAACACACTCACATCAAAGTGGCCTATATAAGTATTACCCTATATACTCATGTATAAGTCTAGAATGTTTAGTCAGAAACGTCAACCCAAACAAGCCTGTATCATCTTATCCATAGGTAATTGACCTTATTTATTTTATTTTTTTTAAAAAATCATTCCCTTCTTTGAGTGATGTGCCGTCGCGCCTGGGGCTGTACTCTTAGTGAAAGAGGCATGGACGTGACATCTTTCCCCAGGGGATTGCTTCTTGCTCTCCTTTAGGGAAACTGGAACTCCCAAGGACCAAAACACTGTAGATAACTGTAGAAAAACTGGGTTTATTGTTCACAAAGGGGGTAAAAGAAAATATACATTACAGTCTTTGATTGTTTAAGTCCATGAAGCTTGTCCAGATCCCTCTTTCTCTGGCTGTGAATGCCGGAGCAAACTCAGCCTCAGTCCAATGACCTATATTTGAAGACAAGAGTCTTCCTCTGTTGCCAAAGGACTGATGTGAAGGCGCTTGAGACTCCTCAACATTGTTCAGGTTGGCCCTGAACATGAAGTGTGAGTCCCAAGGGTAAGAACCTCAGAATTGGTGCTGAGAGGTAACTTTTGAAGGGCTTTTAGTGCCAAGTCTCTCTCTCACGTCCATCCGATAGAGAGCTTGCTGGTGGAATGAAAAGAGGAAACACTGTCCTACTCGGGGAAGAGGTGGAGCCAAACAGTTTTGCTGAGTGAGCAATATAACAGGTACAAACAACATTGATTGACAGATATAAATAACCAATCCAACTACATTTACAGGGTAAGGGCAAAATCAGGCATGATACAACAATTCAGATCTTGAAACTTATAGTTTGACATATAGATGGCGCCACTCGCGCCGTCACAAGTGATGAAAGGCAAGGGCCCATACTAGCCCTCACCATTTGAAGGACATAGGGAATTGGTGTCCAGCCATTGAGGACATTTGTTGTTGCCTTTCTTCCTAAAAAGTTGCTTTCTTGTCCTTCAGTTATTTATACAGCACGTAATGCATGGGCATTAGTGGATGTGTTGAGCAGTGACCACTGGCAATATTATCCCTGGTGATTTCTGCTAAGTTGAGGGTAAGAGTGGAAAGAAAAATGCCACACCATGTCCCTGGGCTGCCTAAACCTGGCAAAAGCAGGATGGATGTGTGAAAAGCCCAAATGAACATGAACCAGCTGGACTGTTCACACTGCCACAAAGTGCAGGAGAGATCTGAAGCTTTGGGGAAACTTCAGAATATCATAAGACCTTTTTAAAACAAAGAGCACTGTCTTGGTGGACGTTACAGCAAATGGGCCCCATGCATTATGGGAACCCCACAGAGTTCATTCATACCCGTCCTGCCTCATTTGTCCTGTCTTGATGGTCCCAGAGTATTTGACTGAGGAGAACTGGGGTTGAATTGGCTGCTCAACAATCAACTTCATTGGGTGACCTTCTGCCTGGCCTACCTCACTGTGATGTAGAATGGATAACAAGTTCACCACATATTGTGCATTTTTAAAAAGAAGAATGCAGATATGAAGTAAATAAATAAGATTTCTGGTTCCTTTAGGTCTTATCTGTTATATTGCAGTAATTGACAGCAGTAACAGGACAGCATGTGCCTCCAGAGCTCCACTAAGGAATTCAGTGTTAACAACAAATTAAAAAATTGCCTGTTTTTGTATAGATTAATGTATAAATATGTGAAGTAATTAAGGGTGTCCCCTGCTCTGTGATACAGGAAAAGACAGCTGTGATGTTATGCTATTTATATCAAAGAATGCAAAAGAAAGCATAATTTGTTGTTCAAGAGCCTGAAATTAATCTGTACCATCTGCTTAAAAATGACTTCCAGTTGGTAGAGAGATAAATTGACATTCGCTTGGGATAACATCATTTACATGTATACAATTTTTCTGCTGCTTATGTATGGACAGAAAATAGGTATAATCCAACATTCTGTGATAATACTCGCATCATGCACCTGTCTGTTTTCACTTTAGCATATTTCTAGGCTACATAATAGTACCAATACTGTTGCAAGGACATCCATATTTAGTGACAATAATGTCTTCCTAGAATAGACAGCATCGGCATGTAACTGCACAAAGTGTGACATTATGTAGATGCTATGGTGATGGTGGTCACATTTCATCCAACCTATATTTTGGCCAAAGAAATGCTCCAGTAGCAATCTGGTTATACTTGAAAGTAGTTATTTCAAATATCATGTCCTGAAGATGATGTCACCTACACAAATGTGTTTTGCCTCCTCTGCATTTAGATATAGATGCTCCCTGAATTTAAGCTTTGGGAGTATTTATTTCAAGAAGTCCCTCAATAAAGTCTTCCATGATATTCTTGCAAAGAAACTAGAAACTAAAAATGTGGGCTAGACAATGTTATGGTTAAATGGATTGGAAATTAGTTAACTGGCTGAATCTAAAAGGTGCTCACCTATGGCACTTCCTCATCCTGGAGAGAAGAGACAAGTGCGGTGCCGCAGGGTTTTGTCATGGGACCACTGCTATTTCAAGATCTTTATCAATGATTTTGATAATGGAATAGAAGGCATGTTTATCAAACTTGCAAAAGTTTGAAAAAAGAATGAACCAAAATGGTTCCTCTTTTTAAAAAATTGAAATACTTCAAACAAAATTTCCTATTTTTTAAAAAAGTCAGCACACCATTTTGCATACACACTACTGCTGTTTAATTAAAATTAAAAAGCTCTGAGTAGAAAGCAAGCAAGGGACTGAAAAAAATCCCCCCTGGGAAAATAAAATCAATCTGCTTCCCATTTTCCAAGGAAATATACTTAAATAGGACCTCATCACATTAACAAATTTCAGCGCCCTAGGACGTTTGCAGGATGCTGGAAGCACAGAGCCTGCCAGAGCCCATCAGGCGTTGTAGGGCTACTTCCAATAGTGCTCTGTGCTTCCAGCTTCTTGGCAGCATGCTAGGATGCTGCCCAGAGAACACAGGAGGCTTCTTGTGTTCTCATAGAAAAGAACAGGGTGAGCATGGGGGGAAGCCGTGCAGTGGCACTTCTCCCCATGGGATGGTTGAGGGAGCGATGCGGTGCACAGGACGACGGGTTCCCATGCTGTCTTCCAGATTGACCACACTGCCTGCTGGATCTCCCTGCTATTGCCCACCATTTGGACCTCAATGTCTATAGTAGTAGGCATTGTATAGATGATGTTGAGGAAATATAAGAAGAAAGCTTTTATTCCAAGCAAGAAAGTTGCATTACTCTAATGACATGAATCTCTCCTCCAGGTACAATGTAAAACATTTGCATAGTTGTTTTTTTAGCCCACATTCCACCAGCTCCAAATACACAGAAATTACCTTGATGCCTCCAACAGCACATTTCTTATTCTGCTCACATTGAGCTTATGGCCCTAGACTCAGTTGTCATTTCAAAGAAGCTAAGAGCTTGGATATTTGGTTCACCTTCAACCACTGTTTTCCTAGAGTTAGACAAAGGCAGTAAAAACCTCTGTCTTTCTCAACTCACCCATTAACTCCTCTGTTTGCTTGTTCATGCCTAAAATGCTTAAAATGCTTGTACTTTAAAAAAAACCTGGCTTTAAAACTCATAACATTTATCAAGAGACTCTTTCCTGATCATACTCATAACTCTGCTGTGATAGGTTACATTAATGCTTTAGTAACTTTGCACTGGACCATCAGCTTGATCATCCCAGCAGGACACTGGACCCACTTCCTAGATGTATAATCCCCAACAGTTTTTTACTAATGCTTTTAAACACGTGTTTTCCATGTGAATGCATCATCATGTTGCAGCACTCATTAAGGTTGTGAGTTTTCTAGCCTTATACATTCATTATTCTGAATGTAACAGCAGGTATAGTTGGGGTCTAGAAATTCGGAAATTGGTTATAAAATTTGCTGCAGCTGACAAATGTATGGACACTGCAGAGCAGAAATTTGGGAGGGAACATGCATAGCACTCATGCAAAAAATGCCACCCTTGGAAAAATTGGATAAATGAGCCGGAAAGGGAATTCTCATAAAAGTAAACAAACACTCCCCCCACCCTCTTTTTTTTTTTTTTTTGAGTTGGAAGATGAATTCCATTGATGATTCTCATCTGATGGACTGCTGTAGTTCAGCGCATTTCACCCAGTGAGGGAAGGAAAAATAATGTTGCTCTGTTGGATCGATTCAGCATGAAGGAAGCATTGTGGATACAGAGAGAGCTTTTTTTTACAATTCTTGGGGTGTATTTGGAGACTCTCCAGAATGGAACTGGATTTCTTTAATCCACATTTTTATCCAAATTATGTAGCTGTGTAGAGGCAGCCTAAGACTTGTTCCTGGCAGCCTTTCATTGGAAAGTGCTGAACATGTTTTAAGTTATTAGCCCATTGGCAGGAGTGTTGCTATTGTTATGTGCCTACAAGCTTTTTCCATCTTATGGAAACCTTAAGATGAATGCATCAAAGGAGTTTCTATGTAAGACTTATTGAGAAAGGATTTGTCTTTGCCTTCTTCTGAGAGTGTGTGACTTCTTCATTGTCTCCCAATGAATCTCCATGGCTGTGTGGGATTTCCAACCCTGGTCAGTATTCAAACCACTACATCACACTGGCTCAAGACAAGATTGCTGTTATAATAAATGAAGGTAGCAGTAAGAGAAAAAGGAAAGGGAAGTTGAGTATGGAATCCATATGAAACATTGTTGGTGTTATTGAAACAACTGATACACCTGAGTTTTCTCTTTCAGCAACTTAAATAATGAAAACTCCAAATTATAGTGCCTTGGCTATTTCAAATGTATTGACAAAACATCTGAATGTGAAAAACCATAAATAGCATCACCATAGCATAATTACAAAAAGATACTATTTGGAACATGCCACGTCGCCTGATGATACCTCACCAGTTTATTGGAAATAATCTGAATCACTGATAGACTAATTACCCAGTTGGTAATATCTGGTGGACCGCAAAACTAATGACAATAAGAATTTCTATTTTAGATAGAAGTGACACTAATCAAAACAAGATCAAGTTATATCAGGAAATGAAATCTATATTGATTTCACATTAGGATACACTCTGTGTTTCTGTGTGCATTTTAATGGAGTGTGGAGAAGCATCCAGGTTTAAAGAGCTTTCTTTATAAGCATGCAGGGATTTGAGTTTTGAATCAATACCTTGGAATATAACTTGTAAAACAGTGGAAAATAGGAATGGCTCTACAGAATCAGCTTAGAAAAACAACCTGTAAATAAAATTTAATCTTTACCTGAAGAAAATGAAATTCTAACAGTATTGCAAGTAGCCGTTGAAACTCTGGAGGTGAAATTGGCACCAGTGAGGCAAACTGTCAATGGGAATAAAGTCTATAATTCACATGATAAAGAGAAGTCTGGTAACAGTTCATTATTTGCATCTTTAAGGCTTATCTACATGTGTAAAAAACCTATACTCAATTTGAATGGAAGGCTATCTGTCTCCTGATAAACAACCTCCAGTGAGGTGTCTGGTTTTCTTTTTCCTTTTCCTTTCCTTTAGGAAAAGTTGTGGGATGGTCCAGAGTTTACTGGAAACAGGGCACTCAGAGTACTCCATGGCTTCCATTCCATTTCTCCATATTGTGCCACTTTGCTTGCATGGAAAATTAATGCAATGGTCCTATGTGTTAACTTTCTTGAGATTAGAGATGTATATTGAAGATTTCAAATCTCTGGGCCATTGTTTTGTTTTCTAAATTATTGACATATTTTACTTAGAACTAGAATAGATTCTGTTTCTGTAGATGGAGGGCCCTTCTACCCTGTTTCCCTGAAAATAAGACATCCCCAAAAAATAAGACCTAGTAGAAGTTTTGCTGAATTGCTAAATATAAGGCCTCCCCTGAAAGTAAGACCTAGCAAAGTTTTTGTTTGGAAGCATGCCCAGTGCCTGCCAAACAGAACACCAGGGCATGCAGGATTGGTAAATGTACATACCCGTTGTACATGGAAATAATGGTAGTAACAAGAAATTATTGATAGGATTCAGAGTTTATCTGGTTCTGCTGGTTTGTGATGACAACTACTGTACAGTATATAATAAATGTCCATTTTTTTGTTCAACAATAAATGTGAATAATTCTTCATGGGAAAATAAGACATCCCCTGAAAATAAGACCTAGCACATCTTTAGGAGCAAAAATGAATATAAGACATTGTCTTATTTTCGGGGAAACACGGTGCATTCTACACACAATGCAGTTCAAAGACGACTCAAGGCTGCAGTGGCCATGTAATGGTTTGTTCTTCTTTAGCTTTATTCTAAATTTTAATATTAGAAATTCATCGTCTGTGTGAAAATTTGTTCCTGATCTTTTTTTTTTTTTGGCAGAGAAAATTAGGCCCATCTATCTTCTCTTTCCAATTATTAGCCTATATTATTTATATAATGATCATCAAGTGACTTCTTGAGTAGCTTGAGGAATGTGTCTGTGATGGACAAACTGTTGATCTCACGTAATTTAGCCAGTCAGCCAGTCTACGTCCTACTTCATTTCTTGATGCTAGCCCAAATTTTCTGACAATCTTTGATTCTGCTGTTTCCTATGATTAATAAGAAGTTCTCTTTAGATATGTGATCATTTCTGAACCCCAGAATAGAATCTTTCCATTTCAATTTCTTCTGCCTCTGTATTTGGAGTTTAAATTTGGATTAAGATTATATTGATAATTTTTCTCTGATGTCTTATTGACATAATTCGGTCATACTGTGCATTATATCTTATGACTGCTTTTGCTACCTCTCTCTCATCATTATCAATGTCACTCCATTTCTTCTTAGAAGAAATGGAGTGACAGTATAACACTGTAATTATCTAACTGAAAAGGCCCTTCACTGTAGCTTATTCACCCAAAAGTTATGAAGTTCCATTTTTCTTTTGTTTTGCTATGTCAAGCTTCCCTGATTTGGCTTAGCTTTGGACTATCCTATTGTTTCTGAGCCTGTCAACAACTGAATTTCCTTTCAGTTTGCATCTGGTTGCAGCATTAGTCATAGCTCTACTAGTAGTTGTCCTATGATCTATCTCAATAGTTCGTGGAGTACCATCTGGAGTCTCATCTTTTGTTAGTGTCTCTTGTTTTATTTTGGATTGGCTCATCATAGGCTTTTTGTGTTAAAAGGCATTTTAAAGAGGTTTACTGTTTCTCATCCTGAGCAGTAGTAACAAGTACCATCTATGATGCCATTGCCATTGTCTCTGAGTGCTCCTCCACAAAAGTCACTCTCCACTATTGCTGTTGCCCAGTAGCTGTTGAGTACATATAGTTTGAATACTCCACAAAAGCCTGTCTAACATGGGAGACTCTACCATATATGCTGTTATCACCAGCATATGCTTTTCTCCCAAAGGAGCATTCAATCCCACCCACCAATGGAAGGGTAGTGCCATTGGTGAAGACACATTATTACAAAGTAGTAAACCTCTTCTGGGCATTGTTGCTAATTAAAAGGATCCATGTGATGACCAGTGAATCAATTCTCAGTTTCTCAAGATTCTGGTACTTTTTAGTGCCTTGCTAGTCAGATGAAGGCATCCTCCCATGAATTTTGCAAATGGCAGTACTACCTGTATCCCTCCTAGTCGAGAAATAAACAATTACAGGCTAGAGAAAAATCAACTTATATACTCATAAACATAATAAACTACCAGACTCAAAGAAGACCCTGTGGAATTCTTGGAATGAATTCCAGACAACCTTTTTTCTTTTAGCATTGTTAACATTTCATTAAACTATATGAAGGTATGCTTATATTCTTTTATACAAACAGGAGCAGTTGTTATCTATCCAGTGCATTTTTTGCTTCATTAGTATTGTTCTTTTCCTCTGACCTCTATATGAATTGTCTAAAGTAATAATTATCACCAAAAGTTCCCCGTTAAGAATATTAGGTCCATTCAGTATCTTGCCAGAAGAGAATGCTTTTGGTTGCTATAGAACTACTTGAGTAGAAGCACATTTGGATTGAAATCTGTTGCCGATCTCAAGTAGAGAAAATAGATCTAATCAGTGGGATGCACATAACTATTTATTCACCCTTTCAGCACTTGATTGAATAGATGTACACCAGTAAAGACTATGAATAGGATTCAGGCTCCTTGACTAGAGAGGAGAGACAGCAGAAATATGGGGATGAATTACCCCTTTCCATGTGCAGATCAGCATTAAAAAAGAGTTATGGTGGCAGTGTCCATCTGGACGGTGGATAAAAACAAAAAAAATCTTGTCCATGACTTTGAAGCCCCAGTATATTACAGGGTTTCATACACTTTTCCCCTGATTTTGCCTAAATTGGAGCAAAGTCTAATTAGAGGCAGAAAAAAATGGGATATTCACTGAAAGTCCATGTGCATTATGAAGGATACACCTATATTATAGAATTAATGTGGTTTTACACCACTTTCACTGCCATAGCTGAATGCTATAAAATCATGATATTTGTAGTTTCACCAGGCCTTTAACGTTGTCTACCAAAGACTGCTGATGCCTTATGAAATGATAATGTCTATGGTGTAGATGCACTTCAAGACTACCAGCACTGTATTCAACATTAGTACAGATTTTTTCATTTGTGTAGACCAGCTCTTAGGCCCCAACATACATCCCAGTGTACACTGCATGAAACATCAAGTCAGGAACAGCATGTTAAAAAATTCACCAGAAGATCCAGGAAAAAAAAAACAGATAGTGTGTTGCTGTGTGTCAAAATATATCCCATGCAGGGCTCAAAACTAGGACTGGAAAATGCAGAGTGCTTGTCAGGACATCACTATTACAGAAGCACTTTTTTAAAAATGCCAAAACACAGCTTGCCATAAGATAAACAATCACTTCTGAGAGAACCACATAATTTCCATGGAAACTTTCACTTTCATCTGCCCTGCCCTCAAACAGACACAAATATGTGCATCAGTGCATTTCAGCAGACTGATTAAGAAGCAAACCCCGGCATTTTCCTGCAGCTCTTCTAGCCATTGATAGTTTAATTCCTGGATTTAATTCCAACCTGCAATCAGCAAATACTGTGGCTACATCCCAGGCTCAAAACAGTTCCTTGGATGTTTGTGTAGGCACTGCTCACTGGAACCAGTTTATTTTAGTCCATTTCCTAGCTGGGTTACAGTGTCCATGCAGAACCCCTTCTGATCTCATTAAAGGTACAGGGCTAAAAATGAGTAATCGTATTGATATTTCTGTGTTGCTCTTCATTGTACTGTTAATTTCTATGCCATTACACTCATAATGGCTCTTGCTAAAGCAAAAAGTTCACCATTCTTCAATACCTTGGCAAAAAAATAGGAGGAATAATACAGAGACAAGAATTTTTGCCAGTGCTTGCACATTCTGAAGAATTTGGGGAAATTACTTGTACAAAAACATGTGATACTCCCCACATCTTTTTGTGCAAAAATCCCTCTTTACAGAAACAAAAATGGATATTTTTGGACATAGAATACAGAAATGTTGTGCAAGAACTCTCGTGTATGTAACTGCACAGAATGACATTGTGCTACATTAGAAACATAAAATGTGTTTGCTTTCATTTGCATTATCTTATTTGATATATCAAAAGCACACTTTATTCATGTTTTGATTGTAAATTGAACCTACTCTTATTTTTTTTAAAAAAAATGTTATGAAATAAACTACAAGTCCCTGAACTTCAAACAGCACCTGATTTATGAGGAGTCTATCTGGATTAATAAGTTTGAGAATTGACAAATGATAATAAAAATGAAAACAAATAGTCAATATTGGTAAAAACAAAATAATTATTTTGTGTTATGATATCTATAGTGACATGCATTAGTAAAACAGTCATTCCCACATGCACAGAAAATATGGGAAAGGAGACCTGAGTCCTGTGTACACTGATCATTTAGATCGGTGTGATGTCATATCAGCCAAGCGCCAGCTTCACAGGGCTGATCCAAATTAACCCGGGCAAAGCCTTGGACATCAGTTCCAGCCTCCTTTATTTGTTAATGTAGAACTGCTCCAGGATTAAGAGCAGCAATAATCTCTTACTTGCATACATGTCTTCCTCTTATGTACTTTTTAAATGATAAATAATGAAAATACGTAAAAACTATTATTCTAAAGAAAATATTCTATAATCTTTTTATTATTTTTCCTCAGAAATATAGTTCAGGAAAAAAACAGGGGAAAGTTTATTTCAAATAAACATTTTTCCTCCTGAGCATTGGCATCTTTACACGTAATTACAAAAGATAGAGATCTCAGCTGCATGCAGCATATTTAATGAAGTAATTTAGCCTTTTGTGTGACCGATTGGGAAGGATTACTTTAATGGTATTTTTTAAACATCTGAGTTATTGGTGTAATTTGATGTCTTTCATTTCCCCATGTCATAAAGAAAGATAAATATTGATTTCTGTGGAATTGCTTTTATTCTTATTATTTTTCACTCAGTTGGCATAGACATAACTTGGAGTTTTTATGCATCATTTGGAAAATTTGTTAGTATCTTTCTGATTTTTGTAACAGTGATTTAAGAGGGTGAAAATATTTGATGAATTGATGTAAGCCTTCTGCAGAATCTGGCTCTGAAAAACAGTTTATGGAGTGAAACACATTGAGTTAAATGTAAATGAGTTTTGCCATGGCCTTTGCAGCTTCCAGAAAGCATATGATCATATGCAAGCCTTCTGCAGGTGCCAATAACTACTGTTGAGTGAGTGGAATTAATAGCTTGTGAAAATAACATTGGAAATCATTAAGTGCTCAGAATTCCTTACATTTTACGTATTTAAATATATTGATATTATTCTATTTCTCAAAACAAACCAAGAAATTTCACAGTATTTGAATTACTGAAAGAATTAATGAACATGATTCAATGATTCAAATAGTTGGAAAAGTTGTATCAGACATCATACTAATTTTCCTTAATTTCATAGGCGCCATTTATATCTTAAATCTTAAGCTCTAGTTGTATCCAAATCTTCATGTGATACCTACCATGCACTCTAGACAGATGTCTAAGGATTGGCAGTTCCTAAACCACAGTTTGATTTGAAGCATTCTCTCATCCTGGACTTTGTTCAGTAGCAAAGTAAACTATCATAAAATGTGTATGTGTATGAATAGTTTCTGTGAAGCAGATACAAATTTGCAATAGACTGGTATACCAGGGTACCAGTTACCCAGTCTGCCTAAACAAATACAGCTACCATATCTGTTGTTCCATTTCTAGGAATTAAATGCATTTACCGCAATTTAAGGAAAATCAATGTTTTTTTAATTTATCACATTCATTTCTGACTTGAACAAATGTAGATATATGTTTTCCATGTTATTTGGGTGGATTCTTGACTATAAAATACATATTAAAATTACAGCTTTGTTATGCACCACTCACATTATGTAACCATTTCAGTATGCCCTGCCCAAGGCTTCACACAGCATGGTTTATTTTTCAACAGAAATCCCAGCTCTTACTCATGTTTATTTGCAAAGAGGTTGAGAGGAAAACTAAATACCACACCAGTACCTGTGCTATGCATTTTATTCTAATCATTTTGCTTTCCAAGCTCACTGGTGTTAAGAAATAAGAGATTTGCATAACTGTGGTTCTAACTTACCAAACACCATGACTAGGGAGGCCAATAGAGTGAATCAGAATCATTCATGACACAACAAATAATCAGTAAAATTAACTGTGCACAATTTGAAATTAGGAAATAAAATAATGTCCCTTGCACCACATGCCTGCATATGTTTTATTTAGAGCTAAATTCCATTGATTTCAATTCAATCTTTGCCCATGGTATGGGGATATAGCTTTAATTAGTCTATTAAACCAATCCAACAGCTGCCAGTAAGCCACTTGAAAAAGGAACTTGTACTAGTTTACAGTTGTGATTCCTGAATATGACCTGGCTCTTTACATTATCTATAACAGCAGGATCAGGTTTCCTCCAAAAAGCCTTCCCACTGACTTAAGTAGGGAATAACCCTGTTCATGGAAAGATAATTAATCATCTTGAAATAGTTAATATCCTGAATTATATCTCCTTGTCCTTAGCACTGGAGGCAAACTGGGTCAGTGTCTGGATACTGTATTATTGGGATGATAGGCAATACTGTATAATGAAGTTTAATCCCACTAGAAAAGAAGAGAAAGTTTGTGTACTATAATTATTCAATCTTGGAAGTGAGAAGCAATCTGATCTAGATGTGGTTTCACACTCCAAAAGCTGAAGGTGAATAGTTTGGAAGTACTCATATATACTTGTGTGTAAATCGACAGTATGTATTTATAAATTAAGCACAGATTTGGGGGGTTAAAATTATTAATTTTGCTTTGGATAAAACCTAGGGGCATGTGACAAACAAATATTTTCCTTTAAAAAAAACAGAGGGGAAAAAACTTAGGAAGAGATAAAGAGAAAGCAAGGGTCTATTTATTTGAGGGGTTACAATAGGGAGGCATAAACTGCATTGCTGATCTTAAAATGTATACATCTATACTAATTACAGATAGGAAAAATATTATCAATGAGAAAAAAATAATGACGGGAGAGAAGAGGAAGGAAAGCAACCTACCACTCTGTTAGGATCCAATGCAAAGGCAGGGACAAGAAGCAGAGAAAAGAAGTGCTCCCATCCCGATTATCCTTCCTTTGCCCAAACAGGAGAAAGAAAGGCAGACTATCCTCCCTCCTTCCTTCCTTAGCTTCTTTTTTGGCCCAAGCAGCATTTAGCAGTAACCATTTTGGGCACTTAAAGCAGAGCAGAGTGATGATGGCCATTTTTAAAAGAAGTGCTCTCAAGACTTATACATGAGGACCCTATTAAAATTGATTCTGCTGTACTTCAAGCACCCAAAATAACAAAGAAAACAAATCATTGATTTGTTAATTAATTGACCCAGTCTGTTGTGGATGATTTTTTTTGTCAAATGTATTTCCACTTATACATAAGTATGTATGGTATATTTCTCCTACTGGGGCCAGCTTTAGCTAGCCAGCAACACTTCATTTCCTGTCCTAGAACATTGAAACCATTTAACCATATAACACTGGCATTGCACTGGATCTCAGTAACATTTAATGCTACACAGGGATTAGTTCCTTGATATCAGATGTAGCATGTTTTGCCTGCACTTTTTATTTTTATTATTTTACAATTTTTTTTTTGCAGAGCCTGAGACTAGCTCCAAACAAAAGAAAATAATTTGCAAATCCATCAGATTCACTTCTCTGCTTCCAAAATCCCCAACCCAATTGCCATTATTTTATCCCAAAACTGATAAATTATGCTGACAAAAGTAGCACAGTGAAATTTTGGTGCACTGGGATGTACTGTTGCACCCTAGAGGGGCATTGTAGGGTAGAAATTGATACTGCCTCATACACAGTTGCTAAGCTCTGATATCAAAGGCTTCAGATAATACTTAAGTCACATAAAAAGATCAGGACATTAGTCTCTTTTCTCATTTATCCAAAGTTTAGCTTTTAAAATTAATTTCACAATGGTAAACATTGTAAATCTGGAAATTAACTACTTGCCACCAGTACTATTATTATTACTAATGTACTGTTAATTCATCCAATTGGTTGAGTTATTGTTACTTAATGCATTATGGGAAAATGTTGGCTTCAAGACCATAGGATTTACAAATAGTGACATACTGGTTGTCAACACTAACCCTTGGGCTACATTTTTGTTATTAGGCTCTCTTTATTCTTTTACAGTGGTTTTTTCACATCATTGATTTTTTTCAAAGCCCATAGAGCAATTGTTGCATTGGGACAATGAGAGTTCACCACATTTGGAAATGGTAAGGTTGGAAATAGCAGTCCTAAAGGATAGAATTTCTTCCTACAACCTGTTCAACTTATTGGTAATTTAACTCTTGATTTAATGCTAGCAAATGCCTTGAGGGTTGGGCCATCCATGGAGAGGTAAGAGCAACCACCTGTGCTTTATAGCCCTCTCCTCTTGGCTCATAAAACAGGCCAGATAAGGACTAGTGGGTTGGGTCAAGGAAATGATTAATGCCTTTTTACATCATGGCAGGGTCCTTGTGTTCCTCAAGGAGACTGTGGTAAGACCTCTTCTAAAGAAACCTTCCTTGAATCTCACTGTTCTTGGCACCAGTTTCTAATCACTCATTTCAGGGCAAGGTATTGAAACATGGGGTGACGACTCAACTATAAAGATTCATGGAGGAAGCAGATTATCTAAATCCATTTCAGTCTGGTTTCAGGCCTGGTTATGGAACAGAGACAGCTTTAGTCACCTTAGTGGATGACCTAAACAGAGAATTGGACAGGGGAGTGTGTCCCTGTTGGTTCTCCTGGAGCTTTCAATTGATTTTGATACCATTAACCATGGTATCCTTCTGGAATGGGATTTGGAGATACTGTTCTTCAGTGGTTCTGTTCCTTCCTGGAGGGATGTTCTCAGAAGATGGTGCTGGGGGATTCCTGTTTGATTCCTTGGCCACTAGCTTGTGGAGTCCCTCAGGGCTCCATGTTGTTCCCCATGAATCTTCTGGGAAAGGTCATTTGGAGTTTTGGAGTGTGGTGCCAACTATACAGAGATGACACCCAACTCTATTTTTCCTTTCCACCTAGTTCTAAGGAAGTAGTTCCTGTGGTAAACCAGTGCCTGTCAGCTGTAGTGAACTGGATGAGGGTAAACAAATTGAAACTTAATCCTAACAAGATGATCCTGGTCAGTTGAAAGACCGTGTTACATGAGATTACACTTTCACTGAAAACGCAGGTTCACAGTTTGGGGATACTCCTGGATTCAGCTCTGAACCTGGAGGATCAGGTATCAGCAGTGATCAAAAGTGCCTTTGCATAATTAAAACTTTTGCACCAATTGTACCCGTTCTGAAGAAGTCTGATCTGGCCATGGTGGTGCATGCCTTTGTTACATCCCGGTTGGAATACTATAATGTGGTCTATGTAGGGTTGCCTTTGAAAAGTGCTCTATGCGGTTCCAGTCCAGATTATCTGAAGGACCATATTTCTTTCTATGAATCTGGAAGACATTTATGATCTACTGGGGAGGGCTTTATCTCTGTCATATCATTCTCAAAAGCACGTTTGGTGGGAACATGGGAGAAGGCCTTTTCAGTAGCTGCTCCCAGACTGTGTAACTCCCTCCCAAGAGAAACCAGGATGGCCCTATCACTGCTGGCCTTCCGCAAGCTGGTCAAGACCTTCCTCTACCAGCAGGCTTTTGGGGAAGGTTAAGGGGAACATTGCTGGGGAGGATGGGGGGGGGGTGATTATGTGTTTTAAAATTCATTCTAATTATTGGGTTGCTGTGAGTTTTCTAGGCTATATGGCCATGTTCCAGAAGCAATCTTTCCTGACGTTTCACCTACATCTATGGCAAGCATCCTCAGAGGTTGTTAGGCAGCCATCCTCACAACCTCTGAAGATGCCTGCCATAGATATGGGTGTAATGTTAGGAGATATTGCTTCTGGAACATGGTCATGCAACCTGGAAAACAGATAGCAACCCAGTGATTCCAGCCATGAAAACCTTCAACAACACATTTTAATTGTGTTAATTGTATGTTAATCTTTTTTTCTATCTTAATCCACACTGTATTATTTAATTGCTTTTTTATTTTTGTATGATGCTTTTAAAATTATGATCAAAGTGTGAGATTGTTAGCCTCCTTGATTCCCCACAGGGAGAAAGGCAGAGATTAAATAAATAAAATAAATAAACTTATGTTTGGTTCAACATAGTCTAGCAGGATACATTTTGTTTAAATCTCTATGGTCTCACTTTTTTAGTTACTTTTAATGCATCCCAGTTTCTTTCACTTTCTCCCACTTCTCCCCTCTGTCCTAAACTTACTTTCATGTATTAGGGCTGTGCATATTTCAATTTTTGAAAATAGGCTCCAGATGGTTCAGAGGCTTCAGCTACGGAATATATGAAAATGAGCCAGTCAGGGGCAGCCGAAGCCTTAACCAGAACAGATCACAGCACCTGGATCTTTTTGGCTAATGGGGGCTAATAGGGACCAATGGAGCTGTGCGAGCAGCACTGACTCTACCTGAGGCAGACTGGTGGCATGTGGTCTAATCTCAGGCAAAAGCTCACTGCTGCAGCCTCTCTTAGCTTCTGTGTTCTTCCCCATTAATAACTTTTGAATTCTTGACCATACTCTCATGTTGCTCAGCCACAATTCTCCCAATTTACATCTGTTGAAGAGTATTTGAAGAATGTTGGAGGAACCTCAAGTTTTCAATAATTATAGTTAAACTATCACATAGATTTATTTCATTAAATAACAAATACAATTCTTTTGAAGATTGCTGAATATCTATGAAAATAAAATAAAATATTGAATATTGTTATTAGAAAGTATTTGATAGCTTTAAATCAAGAGTTAAATTACCAATATCTCTGAATTACTGATATATTGCTATTTTGTACATAAGTGCAATACTTAAAAGGTAAAGGAAATGACTTGACATTTAGGTACTTTGACATTTTCCACAGCTATTAATAGCTCCATAAAACTGTCATTTGGGGTGCTATTTACAAATGAATAGATGCTTATTAATTAAAGATTATATTTAATCTATTTTAGATATAAAAGGTTAGGCATTATATTTGCTTCCGTTGTTGAGGAAATCTAAAACCAGAAGACAACCAAAACCTTTTGAAAAATAAAACATGAACTTTAAACAGGATTTTTTAACTTCCCAGGGACCTTCAGATATCAAAATCCTTCCACCAAAGAATCCAACAACATTTTCTGCAAGGATTCCCTTTAAAAAAAACTTAATTCTTTTTAGGCATATTTCCAGTGCATGTTCAGTTCTTTGCTAAAGTTTTAATTCATGTTTTGTTAATTACATGCAAATAGAAAAATGATTTCTTACAGAGCAAGGTTATGAATGTTAATGAACTATTTTTCAACATGATGTATTTGGTTGCAGTCAGAGAGAAAATGAAAGAGAAAGGTTTTTGGTAGACTAAAATGATAGTTCTTGGATAGAGCCTGGAAAGTTATTTTTAAGGAGAATTAATGAAAAGGCATGCTGAAGATATCCATAACTATGCAGAAATAGAAAGAAAGCACATGTTCAAGACATATTGTCTATTTAAGGAATGACATGATAAGGTAATTTATTTCTGAAATCATTAATGATCTTCAGAGCCCTTTTTCATTGGACTATCACTTGAATCCTGCACATCCAGACCACCAAGCAGCAATAACAGCCCAATTTCATTCAGTCTCTGATGTCTACAGGGCCGGCCGGAGATATTTTTTGATGTAAAGCGGGGGCGCTGAAAAGCGCCCCCGCCACCGGCGCCCTGGCCCCGCCCAGCGTGCCCTGGCCCCGCCTCCCACGCTGCGTGGGAGGCGGGGCCAGGGCGAATAGTGAGGGGGCGGGGCCAGAGTTGGCCCCGCCCCCCGTGCCCTGGCCCCGCCTCCCACGCAGCGTGGGAGGCGGGGCCAGGGCACGCTGGGCGGGGGGGCGGCGTCAGAGCTGGCCCCGCCTCCCACGTTACCCCCGCTCGCCCGTCTGGCCTTGTGTAGCAGGCCAGACGGGCGAGCGGGGGTAACGTGGGAGGCGGGGCCAGCTCTGACGCCGCTCCCCCCCCCCGCCCAGCGTGCCTTGGCCCTGCCTCCCACGCAACGTGGGAGGCGGGGCCAGGGCACGCTGGGCGGGGGGGCGGCGTCAGAGCTGGCCCCGCCTCCCACGTTACCCCCGCTCGCCCGTCTGGCCTTGTGTAGCAGGCCAGACGGGCGAGCGGGGGTAACGTGGGAGGCGGGGCCAGCTCTGACGCCGCTCCCCCCCCCCCGCCCAGCGTGCCTTGGCCCTGCCTCCCACGCAACGTGGGAGGCGGGGCCAGGGCACGCTGGGCGGGGGGGGCGGCGTCAGAGCTGGCCCCGCCTCCCACGTTACCCCCGCTCGCCCGTCTGGCCTTGTGTAGCAGGCCAAACGGGCGAGCGGGGGTAACGTGGGAGGCGGGGCCAGCTCTGACGCCGCTCCCCCCCCCCCCCCGCCCAGCGTGCCTTGGCCCTGCCTCCCACGCAACGTGGGAGGCGGGGCCAGGGCACGCTGGGCGGGGGGGCGGCGTCAGAGCTAGCCCAGCCTCCCACGTTACCCCCGCTCGCCCGTCTGGCCTTGTGTAGCAGGCCAGACGGGTGAGCGGGGGTAACGTGGGAGGCGGGGCCAGCTCTGACGCCGCTCCCCCCCCGCCCAGCGTGCCTTGGCCCTGCCTCCCACGCAACGTGGGAGGCGGGGCCAGGGCACGCTGGGCGGGGGGGGCGGCGTCAGAGCTAGCCCCGCCTCCCACGTTACCCCCGCTCGCCCGTCTGGCCTTGTGTAGCAGGCCAGACGGGTGAGCGGGGGTAACGTGGGAGGCGGGGCCAGCTCTGACGCTGCTCCCCCCCCGCCCAGCGTGCCTTGGCCCTGCCTCCCACGCAACGTGGGAGGCGGGGCCAGGGCACGCTGGGCGGGGGGGCGGCGTCAGAGCTGGCCCCGCCTCCCACGTTACCCCCGCTCGCCCGTCTGGCCTTTTCTAGCAGGCCAGACGGGCCAGGGCACACTGGGCGGGAGGCGGGGCACCGTCAGGGCGGTGCCCCGCCTCCCGCCCAGCCTGACGGCGCCCCCCCGGGCCTGCGCCCGAGGCAGCGGCGTCAGCCGCCGCATGAGTGGGGCCGGCCCTGGATGTCTATAACACATCTGATCATCACGATCTACAGCAACATAATTATAATTCATAGAAGCAAGAGAAGTATCGAAACAAAGCAAATTAAAACCATCTACCCCTTCCCTAGAAATCAGAAATAACCAACCATAAAATAAGATAGAGAATTTAAAACCCAGAATCTCCAACCTATTTAATTGAGTTGTTCTTGGAGATGAGCAGTGACAAAAAAGCACCTGATGTGAGTCTAGCTGAAGTTAGATTTCAGGCTTCCTCTGGTAAAAAAAAAATCTGACTCCAAGGACAATCCAATGCTATAGATTGCTCACCCCAATCAGAAATCTTCTGATAGGCAAGCTCAGGACACTCCCTCCCAAGTTCCATGACTTTGTGAGAGATTAAAAAAACAAAACAATTTATCCTCCAAAACAGTGTCCTTTATACACATCCTGGATTCCAGCTCCAAAGGCAGCTTCCTTTACATCCATACAGATCTCAGAAGCTAAATAGGCCATTGCATTTACCATAAAGGGTTCCAAGGCGTGCAACAAACTTTTATAGTCTCCTCCTGGTACCTGTCAATGAAAACCTACTAATCAAACCCACCTTTAGCCAACTGTCAAAATTCCTCAGATACAGTATGGAATATGCAAAAAGAGGAGAAAATTCCTATCTTGTTGTCAAGTGAGCATATAAGCTCACACTATACTGGGAAAGATGCATCTTAAAATAGCAAGATGGTTTGTGATTGAGTGAACTGCTCCATGCCAGCCTGCTTTACCTCTGGGCTTTATCTACAGAAAATATCAAATCATCCCAACTGCAACAAAAATGCTGAGCAATCTTAGAAATATATTCTTAGTCAAGGTTTTCACTGTTATTACAATAATGTCTTTTGGCCATGTGCTGAATTTGGGAGGTGTCTCACTTCTTTTGATCGTCATCTTTTTGGAGTTTTCAACACCTAGTGTGATGACTCATGGGCCATGTAGTCCCGTTCCTAGCGCTGTTGTGGCAGATGAAGAGGAAAACTTGGGTTTTCCACCATTTCAGCCAGAATTGGAACTTTCCCAGCCTGATTTGGAGCCCTTGCACCTGCAAGAGGTTTGCCTTCCAGAAATCTGCCAAACAAGCCCTGAGTCAGAATCTCCCCCATTTTCTCGCCGTAGTTATTATCAACAACAAAAAGGAGTTCAGCAGGCTAATCGCAGAAGCCTGAGAATCGCAGCCAAGCATTCAGCTGATTAAGACTGCTTCCATGAGAAATTCTAGGGAGTCATGCATCTGGACACAGAGATTGACTTTCGGTTCTGATTCCCCAGAGAAGTGTTCTTTGGTGGGAAAACGAGACCCTATTTAGGTTCCTTGCCCCAAAGGAATCTTGCGGAGTCAATTCGTCAGCAACTGGAGTAGATTGTGTGTGGACAGCGCTACTCCCGTTTCCAAGCCTTCGTTCCTGTTTCCAAGCCTCGTTCCTGTTTCCAAGCCTTCGTTCACGTTTCCAACCTTGCCTTGCTTCCCGGACCTTGCCAAGTATTTACCACGGATCTTGTCCTTGTTCCTCGTTCCTTGCTGCCTTGTATCAAGCCTTGTGTTCCAAGAATCAAGTTTACTTCCTAGCCTTGCCTCAAGTTCCTTGGACTAAGAACCTTGTCATCTCCCCTCACTTTGCTTGGCAAAGTGGGTGTTTCGGTTATTGGATTACAACTTTGGACCTTAATATTTTATATTGGACATTGTTTTCCTGGACTATAATTGACCTTTCCTGAAAGGTCTTCTTCTGAACTACATTCTACACTTATTTTTATTGACTTTATATATTTCCTTAATAAAGATATTAGATAGATTCTGGCCTCTGTGTATGGTTATTGGTGCTCTGCAGCCTGGGTCGTGACACCTACCTTTATTTTAAGCAACAACAAAGGGAAATCAAACAATGACTATATCAGAGTAAAATCAGAGTACGATTATAGGGAGACTGCTGTCGAAGCTATTGGTTATAATTAATTTTTAAACAGATATATAGTGCTGTTTTAATCTGATGGTTTATTAAATCATGTTATCATTATTACTAATTTAGTTTTATTTATTTTATCTAATCTTTTCCTTTCTTTTATATATTATATGCCTTTTGGGTTATAGTGCTATTTGAATCTGATGGTTTATTAAATCAGTTATTATTATTACTAATTTAGTTTTATTTTTAACTATTTTTTTCTATTCTGTATGCTTCTTTAGGTTCCTTAGGAGAAAAAGACAGCAGAAGAGAAGAAGGAAAGAGAAAGGAAATGTGTGATGTTGAAAATAAATAAGTTGTTTTTACAATTTGAAAACGAGCCCCAGTGGCAAAGTGCGTTAAAGCACTGAGCTGGAGACCGAAAGGTCCCAGGTTCAAACCCCGGAAGCGGCGTGAGCAGCCGCTGTTAGCTCCAGCTCCTGCCAACCTAGCAGTTCAAAAACATGCCAATGTGAGTAGATTAATAGGTGCCGCTCCGGCGGGAAGGTAATGGTGCTCCATGCAGTCATGCCGGCCACATGACCTTGGAGGTGTCTACGGACAACGCCGACTCTTCAGCTTAGAAATGGAGATGAGCACCAACCCCCAGAGTCAGACATGACTGGACTTAACGTCAGGGGAAATCTTTACCTTTACAATTTGAAAGTAGTATTCTTTTTATTTTGCTGTTTCCAAAAGTATCTGAGCAATTTTTCATTGTTGTGTGTGTTTTTTTAAAAAAAGAAATTTAGATACTACAAGTTGCTGACTGGTAGGACAAAACATAGTCTTTCCTGTTGTCTTAGCACCAGAATAGAGTGTTACAAGGCACCATGAGTAATGACACTTGCAATGAATAAGGTGATGGTCTTCCTCAAGCATTTAGTAAGTCACACACTAATGCAAAAGCTAGCTGTGTAGTCCTGAATTAGTCTGAAAATTAAGGAATTCTTATGAAGTTCCAGTAGTGATACAATATAGACATCCCTTGGTTATTGGGCAAAATAATCGATTTACAAGCAAATTAACATTTATTACAAGTTAGCTTCAAGCTCTGATTTCAATGTAACTTTTCCCCTGTGTTTTCCTATAATGTATGGGTTCAGAAGGTATGCTTCAATCTTTTTGTACAAGGTGAATGCAGGAGCGGCCCTAGTGTGATGTCTCATGGGCCTTGTAGTCCCGTTCCTAGTACCATTGTGGCAGACGAAGAGGAAAACATGGGATTTACACCGTTTCAGCCAGAAACGGAGCCCCTGCACCTGCAGGATGTTTGCCCTCAAGAAGTTAGTCAAACAAGCCTTGGGCAGAATTCTCCCCCGTTTTCTCGAAAGGACAGTTATAATAAAGATAGAGGCGCTAGGGAGGCGAATCGCCGAAGCGCCAGGATCGCAGCCAAACAATTAGCTGATTAGGTCTGCTTCCCTTGGGAAATTCTAAGGAGTCATGCATCTGGACAGAGTTGAGTTTCACTTCTAGTTCTCCAGGGAAAATGTTATTCTGGCGGGAAGCGAGACCCTATTTAGGTGTTTTCCCGCTAAGGAAACCTTGTGGAGTCAATTCGTCAGCTTGAGGAGTGAGATCGTGTGTAGACTTCGTACTCCAGTTCCCTCGTTCCCGGACCAAGTTTCAAGCCACCTTGTTTCACGGACCTTGCCACGGACCCTGTTCTTGTTCCTTGTTGCCTCGTATCAAGTCTTGCTTAGCCAAGTATCTAGTTGTTTTCCAGCCTTGTTGTCAAGCCTCCATGGACTAATAGACCTTGTCATCTCCCCACACTTTGCTTGGCAAAGTGTGTGTTTCGGTTATTGGATTATAACTTTGGACTCTAATATCACATATTGGACATTGTTTTCCTGGACTATATTTGACCTTTCCTGAAAGGTCTATTTCCGAACTATATTCTTCACTTGTTTTTATTGACTTTATATATTTCCTTAATAAAGATATTAGATAGATTCTGGTCTCTGCGCATGGTTATTGGTGCTCCGCAGCCTGGGTCCTGACACCTAGGTTTTTCCAGGTGGTAAGCCAACCTAGGGCCGCGCACCCCCTGCCCGAAATTGTGCCCCCCTAATCCCAAACTCATTGCCCGCGGTAGCGGGCAGCGGCGGCAGCAGCAACCATTGGGTTGATCGCCGCAGAACCAGGAAGTAGATTCTATTCTCACGAGATCTCGTGAGATTTCTGTGAGAATAGAATCTTGCAGAAATCTCTCGATATTTCATGAGATCTTGCGAAATATTGCAAGAATACAAAAATACTTCTGGGTTCCACGGTGAGCGACCCAGTGGTTGCCGCTGCCACCCACCGCCGCCGCCACTGCCTCGGGTGTGCCCAGGAAGGCGCTGCGCCTGAGGCGGGGGCTTCAGCGGCGTCCATGATGAACCGGGCCTGGGTGAATGGGTAGTGTTATGTTTAGAGATATTCTTCAGCGTTTGTATGAAATGGTGGCATCCTTCCTGTGAGATCAGGCACTGTGTTGTTCCATTAGCTTTATAACAACATTATCTTATGTTCTATGAAGATGTCACCAGGCTAAAAAAAATAATTTATAGTATAATTGTAAGGCTTTTCTTTAATAATAGTTTTGAGGGTCTATATGCCACTTTTGGTCTAGCTAGCTGAGCAGTGCAGGAGGAGGGACAAGACAGCTGTGGTGGGGCATGATCACTTCCATGGAGAAAATCCTTCACTACACCATCACACAGATGAGGGAGCTCATGCAGCATCTGCAACAGAACAGCACCTTGCATCACGAGGGTGTTGTGTGACAATTGGAGGAAAGCATATACCAGGCATGGGCAAACTTTGGCCCTCCAGGTGTTTTGGACTTCAACTCATAGAAATCCCAGACAGCTTACCAGCTGTTAGGAATTGTAGGAGTCGAAGTCCAAAACACCTGTAGAGCCAAAGTTTGCCCATGCCTGGCATATACTATTGGGAGTCCCAGGAGAGATAGAATGCCCATCTCCATGAATCTGCAGGATTTCCTGGAGATGTAGAGTGCATGCCAGGAGAAGCAGTGGGAGGGAGAAAACAGGGATTGTGCCTACCTTCTTGCTACCAACAAAGCACAGAGAGGGCTGCCAAGAAGAGTGGGGGGCCTCATGGAAAAAGGCACCAGGATTTTTTTAAAGAAAATATTTCAAAGGCAATCTTATCTGGACTGCCTCACATGTGGAGCTGAGTAATCTAGGGCAGATGTTAAGACATTAGGCATTAGTAAACAAAGCCAGCTCTATGACTGCTATGAAAGGTTATTGCTGTTGAATTACACAAGGTTTAAAATCCCTGGCTTGAATAATCAACTGAAGAGGAGAAAGAAGTAGATAGTTAGAAAGTAAGTTAGTTAGTTTCAGGACCAGAACAAATTAGCAACAAGTATTTCTTATCTGTTTATTCACACGCATTAATTCACACATACCAGTAACTGATATGTATCATACCACTTCTATGAGATACTTGGGTTTTGGTGAGACTCCAAAATAAATATTATTGACCTATCTGATTGAGTTATTGTTGAAATGAAAATTTATAAGGGCCCTGTACTCTTAATTTACTATCAAAAAATTTCATTACAGCTTTATAATTCAACAGTGGCGAAATAATAGGTAAGGTTTTTCCTCTGAGCTATTTTTTTCAGTCTCAGTATTAAAAACCAAAAGTTTATTGAGAGAGATTTAGGATGTGATCTGAAATGCCCTGCCTTAAATTATGTTAATCAGGTCTGAAAACAAAAGCACAATTTTTCATGTAATAAAGTTGCTGATGAAACATATAACTCAACAGGGAAAAATGCTTACCCTAGTAACTTCTTACACAATAGCTCTTGTTGAAAATGAAAAGAAATAAATCTCACGATGTAAGTAACATTACCATTTGTCTTCAAAAGTTCTCAATGTATTAATGGATTGAAGTTTTTGGCTCTTATGGCATCTTCTCTTAAATTTGTGTGGTGTAGAATTAACAAAACATTGAAACATTGCTAAAAGAAATAATGAACAAAACCAAATGGCAATGCTATGTATTTATGATTAACTAGCAACCTGAGGAGGCTTCCCCAACAAATCAACCACCATGAAAGGACAACAAATCTCAGTTCTTTACATTATAGTTCCATTCAACATACAAAGCTAAATATTCCCAGTCAAGTGTGGGACACACTTGATAATGATCCTCCTCCTTAAGCATTTTATTATAAATTATGGACAGTGGAAGTGTAAGTTCCATCCCCAGAAGACATACGAACTTGTAAGTATAATGAAGATGCATAAAAATCAATGTGCCTGGAGCAAGATCAGATGGATAGAATCCCATACAATATCTATACATTCTTATGTTCTTAGGGCATTTCTCTTTCCTGTACTAGTAGTGACTATTTTATTTTTAAAAAGCATTTTCTTAAAATATAGCAAAGGAGGTAATTTTGGGACTAACCAGCATAAAAAGATTAAAGGCATATTTATATATTTCTTAATAAATCTCTACAATTGTGTTTCTCAACAATTGTGTTTCTCAAAAGAATTACAAAGGCTTCCAAGAAGCTTTGCAACCCAGTAAATTTTCCATGTGATTTATGCTTAAATTGAAGGCCATTCTAGTTTCTCAGTATTGTGACTGCCTGGATGATGGTATGTCAGTCTGGATGATTTTCCTTGAACTGTGATAACATTATTCAGTGTCCAGCTCTTGGGATTATGCTATTGTTTCACATTTAATTACCAAATTATCACATTTTCCCCAAGCTTATGTTCATAAATTGAATCTGTTGTCAATCATGTGACTTCTCTTGTACAGCAGAAAGGTGTCTGCTCTGTCGACTGCCAATTACTGTTGGTCTCATTTTTCTATGCAACTGCCCCTAGAATTGCAAAAGGACCTAGCAAGCATCATTTAAAATTCCTTTTGTTGTTGTTTGTCATCTGCAAACAGAGAAATTTTCTTTTAGGTCTGCTAGCTTTCAATATATAGATGAAATCCTTCAAATTATTCAAGAAAGGCCAAAGAAAACCTACATTGTGACAGTAGATGTAGAGTTGGAAATGAGCTTTGTGTTGTATCCCACTAAACATAAACATTTAATCCTACCCAGTATGTTTGCTCAAATCATAAAAAGAACATTCTGAATAACATCATATTAAAAATGAGTTTCTTGCATGTTAAAAAAATATCTATACTCTCCTAAAATCTAAACATTCTTGCCAATCAGGTATCTGTTGGATGCAAAAGAGGGGGGAAACTGTCTCTTCTCCTGGTGAAGGACTGCACTGGTCTTCTGTGTAATATCAGTTTCTCCAACAGTTGGGAAGCCCAGGCAAAGTACATGTCAGATCATGTCTTAAAGTTAACAATTGGATACAAATTTCTTCATATCCTTATTAGAAAGCCCATGAAAGAAGAATCTCACTCAGAAGGAGTATCTTAAGATCTGCATAACAGGGGTGGCAATTTGGATAAACCCCATACTGTTCTTGGTGTCTGGATGTCAGTACCACCCCACCCAATCAATTTTTGGGAGCCTCCCAAATTCTGGAGGACAATATTCCATTTTTTGATCCTTACAGCTGAAAGACCAGGGAAGATCCAGCCCATTGTCGGCAATGGGGGAACTTCCCAGGCTATCTTTTCCATCACCTTTTCTCCTCATATTCTTCAACTAGACCTGGGTTTAACTACCTCTTCACATGGGGATAAAATCAGCAGCATGCGCCGGTTTAGCCCAGGTCACCCATGGAGCTCCCATCAAACAAAGTCAGTGTAGTTCCATGGATGAAGGAGGGTGCTGGTGCATGCCACTGCCACGGCAACACAGGAGGCTTCCTGTGTTGCCATTGGAATCCATGGGGGAAGCCGCATTCTCCATCCCATGGGATCAGCTGTAAGAGGAGCCCGGCAATGCAGGGTGTGGGGCGCCAGGTGGCTCTGACAGCCATGTGAAAAGGTGTTAAGTCATCAGACATAAAACAACCCACAGTTTCTGCGATTCTCCTTATATCCTTTAATTGCACCTGGGTTTAAGGCATTGGACTTAAGAAACTACCTTTTCTGGCATCGTTTCTCCTCAACACCCTTTCAATGAAGCTAAGGCATTGTTTTTAAACACTTATTTCAGTGGGATCCACATCACCTGAAGGACCATTAGTTAGCCATTCTTTAAAAAAGGTATAAATTTCCTCCTCATTTTATTATGGCTTTAGAAATGGAAAGATACCATTACCCCACATTTGAAGCTTGTATTGTATGAAGGGCACCATAGGCAGCAGTTTCTTAAGTGTTTAGAAGGTAAACACTTATTTATTGCTATTTGAGTAAAAAAAAGGAAGCCAAGCTATGCAGAGCTGCGAGTGGCAGTGAGAATTTAGATCACCAGTGGACCGGAGCATGATCTGTCTCTCTCAGAAGCCTGCTTGCAATGAAAGCCCAGCTTGCCTAAAAGGCACTTCATGGCTTTCTTCTGTTGACTCAACAGGCAGGGCCCACAGGAAAACCCCATGCAAGCACATGGCTGCCTTTCTGCACTCCATGTGTAACTGAATGAAACTGAAAGTAGCTGTGGTCAGCAGCCATGTGGTCTGTTGCAGCCAAAAAAATGGTGGCAGTGCCTGTTCATTTACAGCTGACTGAAAGAGCTGAAACATCCAAAACAGACAGAGCCCATTAAAAAAAAAGGAATTGACTGTGCACAGCCCTACTGCATAAGAATGGATGGGGAATCCTCATGGGCAAAATTTGGCTCAGAAACTGCAGATACCTCTCATTGACTTTAAAATTGTTTCAAAATATGTGCCTCATGGATTGGAAAAACCAGACAAGGAGACTTCCAAATGGACAAGAATCTTTGCCTTTGGACTTATTCTTGTCCATTTGGAAGTCTCAAAAGTCTCAAAAACAAACAAGCAAGCAAGCAGTGTTTTCTGAGCATGGAATAATATTTTAGAAATATTTTTCTCAGAAATACTATTTTCTGAGCATAACATGCACTTTTACAAATAAAAAAGAAAGCTAGATTTTATGAACTAAAAAGGTTTTGTGAAAATATATTATTTTTGTGGACAAAATTGCTGTTTTCTGCACATTTTTGACCTTTTTCAGAATTGTAATTATTTTTGTATATAAAATACATAGCCTTTTATGCAGATTTGTGGAGAATAAGTCTCAATTGAAGTCTCATCTGTCCAGAATTCTCCATCATGACTTCCCGACAGTCAGCAAAATATTTTAAAACTTTTAAAGTAGATTTTAGAATATTATTTTCATCCCTACCGAGCAGATTCTCAAGTAATGCCTTCTATTAATTATACAAACTCCTAAAGTTAGTTTTTCTTTCAAAAGAAAAACTCAGCATTAGCAATATGTATCATTTATCTCAGCTGAGCAAAGATCATGGGAAATTTTTGAACCACATATTGTCAGACCCCTGGCAACTGGGCACCAAGAACCATACATGGAGGCCAATTTCTATCTAATATCTTTATTAAGGAAATATATAAAAGCAATAAAAACAAGTGGAGAATATAGTCCAGAAGCAGACCTTTCAAATGAGGTCAAATATAGTCCAAAAATGTATTGTCCAATAAATGATATTAGAGTTCAAAGTTCTTAATCCAATACCGAAACAAACACTATTGCCAAGCAATAGTGTGGGGAAATGTCAGAGTCTTAGAAGTCCAATGAAGCTTGACAACAAGGCTGGAAATAGACTTGGTTCTTTGACAAGGTCCGTGACTAGAAACAAGGCAAACAGTGAATCTTGGAACAAGGTCCGTGGATAACAGCAAAGCAAGGCAGTACTTGAATTCTTGATCCGGGAAGCAAGGAACTGGGGTTACGAAGTCCACACACGATCTCACTCCTGAAGCAGCTCTGTTGACTCAGCAAAGAATCTCCCTTGTCAAACACCTATATTGGGTCTCGTTTTCCCGCCAACAATCTCTTTCCCTAGAGAACGAGAAGCGAAACCCAACTCTGTCCAGATGCAAGACTCCTTAGAATTTCCCAAGGGAAGCAGGCCTAATCATCCTGTTGTTTGGCAGTGATCCGTAAACTCCTGCGATTTGCTTCTCTGACTCCTCTGTCTCTAGAGTAAGATTCCCTCCTGGGAAACGGAGGCGAGGAATGCCCAAGGTCTGTTTTACTGAATTCTTGGGGACAAACATCAACATCCGGCAGGTGAAAGGACTCCGGCTCTTGTTGAACCGGCGAAAACCCCATGTTTTCATCTTCATCTGCCACGATAGCACTAGGAACAGGACTACAAGGCCCATGAGGCATCACACATATAAATATTCCTCCTTAATTTACCATATTACAACCGGAAATTACAACTGGTCCAACCCTCGGCTGCCAGATTAATAACCGGGGCGAATTACAGGGAGAGATCTACTCCCCTGTTTAAGGAGCTCCACTGGCTTCCATTCATTTTCCGATCCCAATTCAAGGTGCAGACCATCATATATAAAGCCCTAAACGGTTTGGGACCCACCTACCTTCGTGACCGTATCTCCTACCATAAACCTGCCCGATCTCTGCGATCGTCAGGGGAGGCCCTCCTGTCGCCACTGCCTTTATCCCAGACCCGCCTTGTAGGAACAAGGGAGAGGGCCTTTTCTGCTGTGGCCCCCTGTTTATGGAACATATTGCCCATTGAAATCAGGCAAGCCTCCCCTCTTTCAGACTTTAGGAAAGATCTAAAAACATGGCTCTTCCGATGTGCTTTCGGAGAGTAACTGTTACATGCTTTTTTGTTACGCCCCCCATTATTTATCCTCTAGACTGTCTGCTATCTTTTCCCTAGTTCCCTGTGGTTTTATTCTTATCCTTTATTCTTATCCTTTTCTCACCCCGAGTTTTAACTGAGTATTCGTGCGGCCCGCCCTGTTATATTGCTTTTTGGATTTTGTGTTGTACTGTATATGATCCTTTATTGTATTGTTGTAATTGTATTATGATATGTTGTTTTTATATTTTGTTATATTGTATTTTTCCCAGGCATGGCCCCATGTAAGCCGCCCCGAGTCCCCATTGGGGAGATGGTGGCAGGGTATAAATAAAGTTTTATTATTATTATTATTATTATTATTATTATTATTATTATTATTATTATATTCAAGAACAGTTTAATAAAACTTACTGGTCTTGCATGCATTTGAAGTGAGGTCACCAAATATTCAAAATTATTCTATATATCATAATAATGCCATTGGGAAGGCATTGTAATATGCTGCATGACAGTTGCCTGCCATGAAGCAGATAATATGGAGACACTTTGTGGTATAGACCTGTAGAAGCTAATTGAAAATGTTTCCTGTCAAGATGTAAGGCAATATCATCCAATTAGGATGCAGGAACGAAAGTAGCATTTTACTCTGGCTCATTTAGGTTCATTGTGAATTTTCTTCATGTATATCACAAGCGGACATAATGTGGCCTTTTACTAAATACAAAACATACAACTTTTCTGAAGGAACAATTTAAAACTCTTCCCAACCAGCAACTTCATTTATGATTAAAAGTCATGTAGCCTTGGTTCATTTAAATGTGAAAAGGGTAAAGCAAGACTCTATTAGATAAGCAATGTTTGTAAAGTTCTGCACGAATACGTGAGTTGCACAGAACTTTCACTAAGCTGGATAGCATAAGAAAGGATCAGGCAAGAAGGAAGAACCATTTTAGTCACAGGAGGATAGGGGAGGAATTATTGCAGGTTACTTAGGATTCTAAATCACAGTTTCTCCCGGAATTTAGTCCAAACAGCAGCCCCAAACCCCAGAATTTAGGAGGAGTTGTGTCAAGATACCCACCTGTGTTGGTGCATGAGACTGAGTGACTGGATTACTACTGTTTTCCATTCAGTAATGTATGTTAATGTCCCTTTGCAAAGCTTTTGCTACTTGTTTACATTGCATATGTGTATATTAATAAGTCTATCATAGAATATTCTTTAAGTGTCTAGTTCTTCTTCCTGCTGAAAAAAAAATATTACTCAGGCTCTTCATTCTGTTTTGTTCACCACTTGAATTAGAAAAAGACAAGGATTATGTTTCAATGCCTCTAAAACCTATTTGTATAACTTCTTTTTGACAGTTTCCTTAACTATTTTTATTTTATTTTGGGCTTTGGGAAGATGGGAATTGCGGTTCACTGGATTAGATCTTTATTCTAAAATATTGGGCTGCTGGTTTGTGTCCAGTTTTACCCAAAGATTCTCTAGATGAAGAACTGTGAAAATAATCTTAAGGAGCCAGGACAATACACACCAGTCTTATTGCTACCTTTTCTCTGCTTTGTCTGTGCCACCTGTTTCTTACCTTGGCTTTCCTCCAACAAAAGTCCACTACCTGGTTTCATCAATAACAAAATCTCCTGTTAAACTCCCAATGTCACCTGGAAAGGAGATTTTCTGAGCAAACTGAGCAGCTGCTGCCTAGCAGGGAGGGAAACTGGCAGCTCGGCACTTAGCAACTGTACATTTCTATAAAGTTTAATAGTTGAAAAGGGTCTGGCAGGAACAGCCAGAATGGAAAGGCTCCTTATGTGCTGGTTTCCCTTTTTAAAGAAAATAAAAATCCTATCCTAGAATTCTAGTGTTGCTGAAGCATGTCAGGGCCATTTTGTTTTTTTTGTAGGTGCTATACTGAAAATATAAATCCCATAGTTACAATAAGAATGTCTAGATTGTCTATACAATATTTGTATAAGAGCAGATAGCTGAAAGGGCTGGGACTGCAATTCTTTTTTAAGATAGAACTAATCAGCCACAATTTTGCTCACATTAGACATGTATATATCCAATTACTGCATTATAAAGTATTTTGCCTTTTCTGCCAAAATGTTCTTGTACCCCACTAAACTACAAATTTACCATTGTGCAAAGGAAGTTACATTTGTTTCAAACTACATTAATTCGGCAATATAGATGCACCCTATGTGGGTTGTTAAACCTGGCTCTTCCAAGTCTCAGGCAAACATTCAAATGTTTGCTCATTTTTTTGCAAATGTTTCATTTGTTTTCTTTGTCTCTCATTTCTAAGACTATCCATTGCACTCTCATAAACAGCTAAGGGTTATGTTTCTATTTAAAGTACCACATTAATGGTATTATGAAAGATAAAAAAGGAGACCTGACAGGATTCAGAAAAGCTGTGATACACAAAAATGTGAAAGGTGAAGAGCTAAGGCACTATATAGCTGAAACCCAACAAAAAAGAATGAATTGTATGATAATCTATTAAAATCTTAGCTTCTTTACATTTGCTCAGTCCAGAGACGCAGTCCCTGTGCTGGCAGAAGGTTAGGTTGAGATTACTTTGGCCTAAGTTATCTTCATCACATGGAAACCAGCTGGAGCTCCTCCAAAAAAAATACTTTGGACCAATCTTTTGGACAAAGCCACATTTATTCTGGAAGGTTGAGATTTGAATTCAGCACAGCTTTAGTTGGACTAATGTTTCCTAGAAGGTTGTTGGCTCTCTTCAGGAATTAGGATTGCACTGTAGATGAGAATGAAAGCACAACTGAAGGGAGTGTTAAGGGATGTTTAGGAACTTTATTCCACAAAAAGTAGAAACCTGACCCTGACCTGAGTTCTCTCCCCCAATAGGAGTTGGGGGACTGATAATGCTAAATAAATGTTCAAGTTGTGACTTTCTGAAGAGTTCTGCCTTATTCTTCCTTTTCAGACCTCCAGGTTGAATGTCTGACCGAGACTTTTAGTTATCATTAAAGTAAAAAAAAGTGTTCATTCAAATATCTGTAACTGAGACATTGCTCAATTAAATATTTTTTGTAAACAGTATTTGCCAGGATGACATCCAGGACTTTGTGTAATGGTGTTGTCACAACAGTCCTCATTCCTTAAAAGGGCAATGTAGATTTCATTTAAAAAGTAGAAAATAAACAACTTATTTTTTAGTACCGTTTTCTTTTTAGTAGTTTTGGATCTCCAGTTCCCCCAACATTTTAATTACTCTTTGGACTGACCTTGCAATGACTACAAAAGTGTAAGCAGAGATGATCTCTTCAAATTCACATCTAATTTCACTGTGCAAAATTGAAAGAAAACCTGACACCTGTAGTACCGATGAACAGATCTCATCAATTATTTCCACTCCAACAAGTTTGACATAGCCAGACATGAATTTATTTAGCTCCATAGAAACTCTGAAGTATGTTGTGGAATCTGGCCAGTGTGCTGAAGCCACAAAGAACATTCTGGCATTATCAAATACTAGGGATATTATTTCATTTGGATCTTCATTTGGATATTATTTCATTTGGATCTAAAATATCCACTGAGTTATAAATATAGGTTAAAATTTAGGAAGAAATTGCAATATAGTATTCCATAATATTAATACAGTAGAGTTTCACTTATCCAGCATAAACGGGCTGGCAGAACGTTGGATAAGCAAATATGTTAGATAATAAGGAGGGATTAAGGAAAAGCCTATTAAACATCAAATTAGGTTATGATTTTACAAATTAAGCACCAAAACATCATGTTTAACTACAAATTTGACAGAAAAAGTAGTTCAATATGCAGTAATGCTATGTAGTAATTAATGTATTTACGAATTTAGCACCAAAATATTACGATGTATTGAAAACATTGATGACAAAAATGCATTGGATAATCCAGAATGTTGGATAAGCGAGTGTTGGATAAGTGAGACTCTACTGTATAATGCAACACCCAGTAGGGAAGAGTTTGATCATATGATTGGCTGTCTATTCAGGATGATGTTAAAGTGCCATTAATGGACAACTTTGAGGGCCCTCACTCCCTTTTTTGGTGTTCTTTATCTGATCAGACCTTGCAACAGAGGGCATCTTCAACTGAGATATATAGGCTTAATCGCATTCAGAGTAGAGACATTGCATCAACTTAATATAGGATAGTTCTATGCTGACCACTTATCCTGGGGCTAATTCAGCATGGTGTACAATGAATTAGATTCAGGATGGTTTAGACCAATGGTGTGTATGCAGGAGGGAGTCTTGATCATTCAGTGGTGCCAAATCTAGTTCAGGACCACTGAACAGTCATGTTTACCATCCCTTCTTGCTCACCTAATTGTGGCAGCCAGTGGGAAAAACATAAATCATGTGGATTGCTTGACATCAGCCAGGGAGCCAAAGTGATGTAAGAAGTGGAAGGGGAGAGGAAGAATTGCCCTCTCCTTTCCCCCTCCCTTTTCCAATTGCCTCATTGATGCTTCCAGCATCATTTCAGCCAGTGAGCAAACTGCACAACCCATGTTGCACCTGCTGGCCTCTGCAACAATGAGAATTGCCTCCCCCCCCCCTCATGTGTATTGGGCTGTGTGTACTATCCCCTGTCCACAGGCCACCTGAGCCCAGGGAATATAAGATGCCTACAGAAACAGTTGAGGCTGGTTCTATCTTTGAATCAGCCCAACTGTTTACATGGGGTCTATGACACAGTTTTCTCTCACTAAGTGGTCATTGTGAATGTGCTCCTAGAGAAGTATTAGTTTCCTAAATTGTTATGGTTTCACTTATTTTGTTCTAGCAGGGATTCACTGCTGAAATCAACTTTCAGGGCCTTTCTGCACTGCCATATAACCCAGAATATCAAGGTAGATAATCCACATTGTCAGCTTTGAACTGCATTATTTGAGTCTACACTGCCAGGTAATGCAGTTCAAAGTAGATAATCTGGATTATATACAGCTGTGTAGGAGGGGCCTTAGTTTGTGGAAGCCCTCCATAATAGCAGCATGGCAGATTTTACTGCTTAACACTGATTTGATCTCATTAGATCTGAGTTGTTAGTATTATAAAATTTATAACATCTTTTCAAGGTTTAAGGCCAGTGAAATATGATGGCTGTCATCCATTAATATTTTGTGCAGCATTACAAAAAATCTATCAAGAATAACATCAAAAATATATTCTTGCCCACTGTGCTTTACAAGGTTAAAAAGAAACAAAATTGGATTATGCTTAGTAGCATTTTTGTGCACTTTGAATTGTCCTGCATTACTGGTAGCAGCTGTCTCTCTCTCAGATGTATCCCCAAGGCCAGTTGAGCTCAAAGATTAATAATAATTAATGGCTTTGCTTTAGCTTCTTTGTTCTCTTGACCTGTAAATTGTAGGATATGTGAATTCTCATCTATTGCAGAAAGACTTTTCCCTGCAGAACAAGTAGTTTGAATAGGCTGATTATTTTGAGATTTAGTGAAACAATAGGTGTGCCTGTAGTGACGATGTATGTACTCATCTACCCATGTAGAAAGACTTGAAGGAGCGAGTATTGACTGTGCTGGTAACTGATTATGTCTGTCTGAAACAGGAATGATCACAACAGTTGTCTGTCTGTATTCTACTTTCACTGCCTTTGGTGCTTTGTAAGACAGTTGTTGTAATAATTCGTGTTCAGATACATGTGTATATGAAATGCCAGTATTTGTATATACATAAATAGTGTGATGTCTTGGAGATGGGGCACAAGTCTAAACAAGAAATTCAAGCTGGTTCATTAGGCATCCCTCTAAAGGGCGCCATCACTGTAACATAACTGTAGAACACACCTGCTGTATGTGGCAGAGTAATACCTGAACCTACTTCAATAGAATTCGCATATGCATGGGTTTATATTTCTGGACATCATGTGAATATTCTTAACAGCAGACAATAGTGAACCCTTTTGAAATTACGGGCATCTGGCCCAAGGATACCATCATCATGAAGGAGAATCTAGAAAATGCCTAAAGGTGACCTATTTTGTCAGACATGTATAAATGAAACCATGGATACAGAAGTCATAGTGTATTGTGAAATATCTGATGATAATATGTCCATTGCTAAGTTCTGAACTTGATGGTACTATTAAGTAAATATCAGAGATGTAGGACCTACAACTCCCAAACAAAGGTTTCCTTTTTCAAAATGTGCCTTCATGCACTGTTGATATTGTCAAGCTGCTCAAACACATCACCCATTGTAACTTATCTCTAGCCGTTACCATCAATTGGCATTTAAATTCAAGTCAATAATGCTGACACTGTTGCTTTGTAAGAAAAGCTCGAGGACATGTGATGTTTCAGATTGATAAAAACCTTCATTTAAAACTCTCTTTGAAATGTGCTTGATGTACTTGAAGGTAAATGACATGATATACTGCCTGTAGTTTGGGTGTTATGTCTCCTGAACCAAAGAATCACATTTCCTAGTCCTGCTATTCTGTCAAGGCTCTTATGATTAAACAAGGCTAGTGTCAGATAACGATGCTTGGTTAAGTCACATTGGCAGCAAGAGGGTATATGAAAAAGAAAACCTTCTTTCTGAATAATCCTGTCTGAAGGAAATAAAGGTTGCTGGTTTACCACACAAAAAACATGGGTCTGCTGCTGATGTTCAGCTCCAACATGAATATCCCCCAAACCATTTGAATAGCGTAACCTTGCATATAGGGAGTCTTTGTTCTGGGCCTTTTCTTGCATGTTTCATTTCATGTTTAGATGACATAAAGTACTCCTGCTCTGGAGGACAGCATTTTGCAAATTCAAGACATCATGTTTTATAAATGTTAGCATTACTAAGGCATGTTATAGATCACAAGTGGCTAGATAATCTTGGCTTACCTCAGAGGAAAGGAGTCTTAATAGCCATGTCATGTAAGATGGAATGTGAAGATATTCTCTTACCTTTCATTGTATTTTTGACTTGTTCAGAATGATGTATTACAATCATGGTAGACCAGTTTTATTTCTGATTGCACATCCCCATGACAGTTACTTTGAATATCATCCTCTTTCTCTCTTTTTCTCTCATCTGTACAATCAACCATCCTGTGTTTTCATAATTTAATCATAGCTCTTTTCAGTAAATTAATTAATTAATTAATTAATTAATTGTTTTTATTATCTATTTTAATCATTAATGACCAAAATGCTAGTCCTTGGAATTTAAACTAAAAATTAGATATCTAATTCACAAAGCTTCTTAACTCATATAAGTACTGTAGCAGGTTAGGAGTGAGAATGTTTCAGGCCTAACCCTCCACTAGATGAATTAATTTTCTAAATGCAGGATCCTTTTTAATGGGGAACCTTGTAATTCATGCACATTAAATTGGTGTTATTTTTACTGGAGTGTACTATACAATTCTTCTAAATCAAAATAATTTGTAAATAAAATTCATAAACTATTGTAACCTTGTATTTTCTATATTCGAAGTACTGATTTCTCAGAATTACATTGCTTTTAGGGATTTTGTTTCTGTAATGTATTCAGAAGAAATATCCCACCTTCTGGCAAAGCAGTTTTGATGAATAGATTATATTCTGGCTCATTGGTTATTTAACTCATCCTACATTTAAATTATCCCTTACTGAACTAAAGGCGAAACATTTTACATAATTGTGACAGGATTAAAAATTCTAATATGACAAACAAGATAAAATATTATGTGTTGTATTGTGTGTTTTTCTTTTTAATGCATGTTAATAGAATGATTCTTAGTCAAATAACTCTTAATGCAGGTTAAACAAAAGATTGAAAATTAATACTTTCTAGCTAATTAAACTCAGCATACATTATATTAGCATTGTGAACAGTGACAGGTTCAAGCTTCTTTGAATCTCTGAAAGATGATTCATCTTAGTTACATTTTTTCCTAAAGAACAGCAATTACACTAATTTGGAAACCAGAGTGTGGTCTGTTGTTCTCTTTATTTTAGAAACCACTGCAAATCTTAAACAATAATTAAGACATTTCAAGAAGCTAAAAATTACATATCTGAATATTCTGTAGTAAACATTTGCAAAGCTTCTTAACTCATATAAGTACTGTAGCAGGTTAGGAGTGAGAATGAGAATGTTACAAAACTCCAGCAAGTAAACTAAATGATGTTAACCATGAATGAGATATCCAGATTGTGTCTAACCCAACAAAAATATGTTTTTTCACACACCACTGATGTACTGGGAGAGATTTGAAGCACATTTCTAATCCCATTAAAGTAACTAGAGTTGAAAATATTTTATATCTGAAATTAACCTGTTGATATTACTTTGTTATCAGAAGTGTAAGATATCACGAACAGCATTAGCAACATCAACATACATAACACTCACTTGAGGTGCGACTTTGAATGCCATTGACTGCCAGGATTTGGAAATTACCTGACATTTTCTAAGGGCCCTTCCACACAGCCATATAACCCAGAATTTCAAGACAGAAAATCCTACAATAACTACTTTGACTCCACACTGTCGTATATTTCAGTTCAAACAAAAAAATGTGGGATTTTATTCAGTTGTGTGGAAGGGACCTAAGTGATAGTAGAGCTAATATCTTTGGCCTAACCACCTGTAAAAGAGTTAAGCCACTGTAATTATAGTGAGGTGGTTAATGCAATGGGAGTAGTATATAGCTTGTAGTTATATTAAGTAAGTTTGATGAGGGCTATTGAGGGACGGATGGTGGTTTGGAGAATTGCTGGGTTATCTGAGTCCACACTGCCATATAATCCAGTTCATTGCCACATGAACACAGCCCGAGCAGATACCCCAAAAGAACTTTAGAAACAATTTTAAAGCAAATTCAGGATAGTTTCAACAGCTGATTTAAGAAAATAATTTTGATACAGAAAAATGAATTAAAAAATAATAAGGGTTTGAAGTTTTAGATTTGGAAATTATTTCAAGAATGGTAAACATTGGAAATTGGTGGAATTCATTCTTGAGCTCTAAAATTACTAATTGAATTAATTTGATTGACTACATTATTATCAGTTAATTTGTTTTGCAGCTGCTGTTGTTTGTTGTTGTTGATAATGATAATGTTGTTTTCTTTAAGTTTTCGTTTTGGAATTTAGAGCAAATGGCATGGGGATTATTAGTGTTGACTCCGATATTACATTTTGTTTTTTCATCTTCAAAAATGTTCTTTTATGTATTTTAAAGTTGCTTTCCCAGATGGACCACAAAACCAATAACACAACTATAGTGCAGGGATAATGAAACTGTAGGCTGCTAGTTTCAAATGTGATACTATATTTCTTTATGCTTTTTAATACTAAAACAGACAAACATGACTATGTTTTAAATAATATAACATATACACGAGTGACTTGCTGTTTCCAATGCCTTGTTTATTAAAAGTTCATAAGGAACAATGTTAAACCAGGGATGGGGATTATGTGTCCCTCCAGATGTTATTGAACAACTTCCAGCATTCCTATGCTGACAAAAGCTTGTTAGGAGAGTAGTGTAACTACATATCTAGACCCACGTGAGTATATCCTTGTATTCAAGGTTCATAAGGAATGATGGATTGCCTTTTAGTAGAGGACACTGATACGTAACCATTAACCAGCAAATAAGCAATTGTCTTGCTACAATGGTCAGTTAGTGAAAATTGAGATTTGTAGTGCCTCTGACCATATGTAAAGAATTTTTCTGTTCAACTGATACTCAACCTCACTACATTTTATTAAGAAACGTGATAGGGAGGGCATAGTTTTGCTCATTGAACTGAATGGGACTTAATGCTGAGTAGATTTTTAAAATAATTGAGAGTGTGTTGATCATACAGAAATATAATGGAATTAACTTTAGAGGAGATATGGGACTGTGAAATTCATGGCGTTGCCATCAATTGACCAATGACTTGAAGGCACATAGACACATAAAAAGTTGTGTTTGGTGTAAATTTTGGAAAAAGCATCTTTTGGCTCTTACTAAACTCCACAAATTGCATGACTCACTGCATCAGAAGGTGGACAGAAAATATAAAGGAAAAAGAAGAAAGGAGGAGAATCCAAAAAAGGCTATTTTTCTTCAATTGTTGACCAAATCCCAGCTCTTCCATTAGTTCACAGCTATCTTTGTGACATCTGATGCATTACCTCAAATTCAAATCCTTCTCTTTAAGACTAGCACAGTAAAAGATGGGATTAAGTTTTACATTTATCATGAAACTAGTGTGTTGCACCACATTATTAGAAAACAGGAGGTGAATCAATAATTTAACAAGTTAATTTGCTTCAAAGCTCTGAAAACAGTGAATTGTTGCAAAATATTTTGTCTAATTTGTCATCTCAAAAGTTTGCAGTATTTCAAGAAGGGCACAAAAAAAAATAGAAAAATGGGAAGAGGGTTCTACAATAATGTATTTCACACACACAAAGGTACACTGTGGCCCCCAAAATGTATTTAGTGCAAAAGTAAACTTTTTGTAGAAACTTTGCAAAAAGCTTTTATCACAAATCCCTAAATGTGAAACACCATTGAAACATTTTTAAAGGTCTCTTATAGACTAGGTCTCTTATATCCAGCAGGGACAAAACATAGATTTTTTTTTCATTCTTGAACATGAATTACGTGAAGTATATGTTATTTAGACGTTATTTCCCCGCTCCCATAATTATTATAAATGTCCCAAGCAAAGGGTGTTCAGAAACAGGACTGCTATACACTCTTGAAATGGCACCCCTGAATAATATAGTTGCTTAATTAAAAGTGGAAAGAAAATAGAAAGTCTAATTCCTGAAGTGTTTTGAAAGGTCAAAACTATAATATTTCAGTGCTCTTCTTCCCTTTTAAAAAAGTGCACACTTATTCTGAAACCCATGTAATGGCCCAAAAGCCTCTAAAGCTGAGAAAATTTAATAATCATGCAATGACCTTTTCATTTTTCTATTGAAAAAAATGCATGGCCCATTAATTAATATTATCAAATGGACTGACTTCTCTATTTAGTTCACAAGTGAGACTGGGGTCCTGTATAATAGTCCTGACTAGAGTTAACCCATTCAGTCAATTATTGAAGGGAGACTCAGCAAATAAGTACACTCCATGGATTCAATGGCTCAACTCTATTCAAGGCTTAAAATAAGGCTTAGGTCAAAGTAAATTTAAAAAATACTCCCTGCTATTGCTGCCCCCTCCCTGTTCTTTTTCTAGATTTTTTTGTACATTTGTTCAATGTGTCATTCAGCTAGCTTTTTAAAATTGTATTTGTTAATTGTATTTAATTGTGTCTTGATCTACCAGGAAAACATTCATTAGCTTGGTCTCAGGAAGTTCCCAAAGTCCATTTTGTCTTTATCGTGATGCCTCTCTAGCAATCAAGTGGTACATCTACACTGTAGTATTAAAGTATTTTGTCATCACTTAAAGAAGATCCTTAGCCTTCTTAACTGTGTTGTGCTCTGCCTCAAGCCTTGAGGAGCGGTGGGTAAGAAATAGAAATTACTGTTGTTGTTGTTGTTGTTGTTGTTGTTGTTGTTGTTGTTGTTGTTGTTGCTGCTGCTGCTGTTGCTGTTGTTGCTGTTCTCTGCCAAAGAGTGCTGGTGCCTTCCCAAATCAAAGCTCCCATGATTCAAATTTCAATAATTCTACAGCGTAGATGCATCATAGCTTGCTATCAAAAGGGATAGTAAGGTCAGTTCTAGAATATACTTAAAGGTTAGATTTAATTAAACAGTCAATGTTAAAAGCATATATTTTGGCTGCTCTTTAATTTTAACAAATATAAATTGCCATGCTTTGCTATAAATATCTGAAGGCAAGTTAAGCCATTCACACACACTTTCTCATTTCTTATCTCTATTCCATCCCATACTATTCCATTCCAATTCTTTGCTGATTTTTCTTAACAGGAAAAAGTCTACATGCTTTTGGGACAATTTTCAGAACTGTGTAAAATAATGCTCCATTGATCAAAGCATGTTTGCATCCATTTAGAAATATACATTAAATGTGTTTTGTTTATTTTTTCATATTAGGAATCATGGGATTGATAGTTTAGGGGGAGGTATTTAGGGTGCTTAGCCACGGAGCTCCTCTAGTGCCACTCCAAACTATAAACTCCGACATCCTATGGGGTGCAGCTTTGAAAACGCAAGTTGACTCACAACACTATGATTGCTTACTGTGACAGGGTTATAGTAAATTCATTTTCCTAAAAAAAGGAAGAAGAAAAAGAATCATTAGAAGATTAGGACAACTTCTCATCCAGAACGGTATTTTATGATGTTGATAATGATAATGATAATGATAATGATAATGATAATAATAATGTTTATTTGTAACCTCCTTTTCTCTCTCTACAAAGGAGAAGATGTGTTTTTAACTTTTATTCCTAGGGGAGATTAGGTGGGGTGCAAATAAAGTATTATTATTATTATTATTATTATTATTATTATTATTATTATTATTATTATTATTATTATTATTGTATGACACAGAAAACAGAATAGATATGCTGGATTTTGTATCACAAAATCACAAGTCGAACACTTCCCAAGTGTCTAGGACTGTGTGATGTATTTTCGGATGATGCGTGCAGATCCCAACAGGGTGGCTTTTTGCAGTTGGCAGATCGTAATTTTGTCAATGTCTGTTGTTTCCAAATGCCGGCTGAAATCTTTTAGCATGGCACCCAATGTGCCCATCACCACCGGGACCACCTGCACTGGTTTCTGCCAGAGTCTTTGAAGTTCAATCTTGAGGTCCTGATAGCGGCTGAGTTTTTCCTGTTGTTTTTCGTCAATGCGACTGTCACCTGGTATGGCGACATCAATGATCCAAACCTTTTTCTTTTCCACAACTGTAATGTCTGGTGTGTTATGTTCCAGAACTTTGTCAGTCTGGATTCGGAAGTCCCACAGTATCTTTGCGTGCTCATTTTCCAATACTTTTGCAGATTTGTGATCCCACCAGTTCTTTGCTGCTGGGAGGTGGTACTTGAGGCATAAGTTCCAATGAATCATTTGGGCCACATAGTTGTGCCTCTGTTTGTAGTCTGCCTGTGCGATTTTCTTACAGCAGCTGAGGATATGATCAATGATTTCATCGGTTTCCTTGCACAGTCTGCATTTTGGGTCATCAGCTGATTTTTCGATCTTGGCCTTAATTGCATTTGTTCTGATGGCTTGCTCCTGGGCTGCAAGGATCAGGCCTTCTGACTCCTTCTTCAGGGTCCCATTCGTGAGCCATAGCCAGGTCCTTATCAGCTTTCCCTTCAATTTTGTCAAGGAACTTTCCATGCAATGTTTTGTTGTGCCAGCTGTCAGTTCTAGTTTGTAGTGTGGTTTTCTTGTACTGATTTTTTGTCTGCTGTGCTTTGAGGAGTTTCTGATTTTTGACTTCAATCAAAGCAGGTTCTTCACTGCTTTGGTGTTAAGGTGCCACCTTGTCATGGTGGGGGGGGGGCTTAACTGCTCCAATGATGACTGAGGGCTGTGCTGGCGGTAGTGTAACTACCGGCAGGTCCAACCAAGCCAAAGAGGTCTCAGCTGAGGAGTAGAACTAAGAGCACCTAACCCATTAGCATTATGGGGAATCAAACCAAAACGAAGTCTATACTGGCTCGGTCATCGCCCAGGATAAAAAGGACCGTGGTGGATGCTGCTGATTCTGGACATCCATCGACAAGTGGGCTATGGAATCAAAATACAAATGAACAGTCACAGAAGCGGCAGAAATATACAATGCCAGAAAACCACACAATTATTATTATTATTATTATTTAAATAATATGTAAGTTGTCTTCACTCTCACTATTGAGAATAAGGCAAGATGTACATGAATAGAAGACAGGAGGAGGAAAAGGGCTCAATAACAACATGAGAGTAGGAAGGATGCCTGTCATGAATTTATCTCTGTATGAAGGTTTTTGTGCTCACTGTGGAAGACAGGATGGCTAGCAATATTCTGTCCTATTCTGAATTTTTTTCCAACTGAGGACTGTCTATATTTGATTGGCAAGCATGTCAAATATGGTTCATAACAATCGCCTCTGAACAATAACCTATGACTCTGTTTTCCCCCATTCTAGATGGCACATGGAGAATGAATGGATCCAGTCCAAGAGAATGTTTAATCCATTGGCATACTTTGTATTCTAAGCGGTGGGGGATGTGGCTTACCATAAATATGGGATTTCTTGCTCTTTCCAAGTATCCATTTTTCTCAAGGCATGGGGGGAAGGGGCTGAGATAATAGAGAAGGAACAAAATGCACAGCACATGAATAGGGAACTGAGGAAGCAAGATGAAGATCAAAAGCACACAGAGATAAAAACTATGATCGACATCCCATCCTTTTCAGCATCTTCATTCTACAGTGGTTGTTCAAATTATAAATCCCTTTGAAAGAAAACATTTTCCTAGCCTCTGTGCCCATCCTTTTGAAACTTGGCAGCTTTATTATTAGAAACCTTTATATAATGTGGGGGGGGGGGGGTTTGGTATAATTTACTTAAAAGACGTAGGAGATGAAGACATAACCAATTCTTATTCCCCTAGAAAAATATTCTGATTTCAACATGAACTGTTACACCTGTCTTGAGGAAACTTCACAGATCTGCTATTTAAGGTCATTTCTGTGCTATCTTCACTTGCAGATAAATGGCCAAAAATGAAAATACTGACCTCAACAATTCAACGTACTTCAGAAGGCACCTTAAATTGGTTGGCCCCTGTTTTTTTATTGCACTTGCATATTTATATGTTTATTCATTTTACTTAGTAACTGCATTATTTTACGGCAGATCTTTGTAATAGTCGAAGCTTCCAAGCTTCAGAGGCAGCACATAGAGTGCATTGCAGTAATCCATACGAAATGTAACTAAAGCATGGACCACCATGGCTATACTGCCAAGAAACTTTGAATAGTTATTAGAAATTTCTTCAAAAGATAAAAATCTCACAGAAAAAACCCTTAATTTGGCCCCAGTTTGAAAAATGGAATGCCTTTGTAAGGATTAAAACTGAAAATGTCATTTAGTTCTGAAAAAGAGTATAAAAGTGAAAGACATTTTTTTACTTTCTCTGATAGAAAGTAGGAGGCAGAAACTTCAAATTCCTGAATGTTGATTTGGGGTTAGAGCCTGTATTGGAACAACTGTCTCCAGAGTTGTCTGAGTTCAAGTAAACCATTTGCTGAAACAGTGCCTTAATGCCCAAGCCAAATCTTAGGCGTCTATGCACATTCTTAATGAATTTCTTTTCATATCCCCCATTTATCCCCCTTTACTTTCCCAATTTCAACAAGAAATCCATAAAAAAAATCTAATTTAGGGATCTATGAAGAATTTCAGTCTAATCCAATCAGTGTGACCAATCCTGTAAACAAAATATTGAACAATTGTTGAAGCATTTTTGTCAGTCGATTCATATAAATGACTGCACTGAATTAATCAAGAAAAGAATGAAGTCAGACAAGAAGTTGACAGAGGAGAAGTTTTTAAAGTGGAGTTTCAAAGTTTTTCAATATAACCTTCTAGCAATGTTCACACTACCTTCTGTTTTTATGAGAGCCCTGGAGATAAAGTATAGACTTAATTAATATGTCCCTTTGAGACCTTTGGTTTCTATTCTGCATGGGGGTTATTAAAAAGAAAGAGACAGAAAGAAAACCATTTTCTGCTAAAATCTGCTAGAGGTGATGAATTCTCTTAGACTTCCGGCACTTGTCCTGCAACAAACTGTTAAGATAATGAGACATTTCATTTATACACAAGTGGCAGCTCTCCAATGGTTTTTGGTGATACTGTCCTCCTAATTTTAGATACAAAGTTTACACCAAAGTTGAGTTTGGGGAAAAGTGGCAGACAGAGAGGCTGTTTTCCTGTTTAAGATATGCCACTAATGATTGGAATAGGGTTATTAATGACATTCCTTGACATACTATAGTGGTGTGTGAAATTAAAATGACTGCCTTCTGGAAATTGGTCTCCTTGTCTTTCAAACTGTCAGTAGTTTCAGCCCAACTGTCATCAGATTGACAAGAGATGGTCACCAAGTTGCAGATATCTCTGATTAATCAACTCAGAGTTTCCTGAGGGCAATAGTGAGCATCTTAATGCCAGTCTTCATGGATATATGCTGTGAGATGCTGAGCAGACAGAGTTACACTTACTAGAGCACCTTTTTTAAAAGGAAAAAATAAAGACACATATTTCAATTATTTTCTGAATGTGTTGTGAATGTGTTTCACTTCAAGGACCCATTAAAGCAGGAGTGGGATGACTATAATCAGCAGCCCTTAGTGTCGCCAGTGTTAAAAGATAATGGGAGTCACAGTCTGATGTTATCTGGAAGGCTGTAACTGGTGGCCCTTTCTGGTAACAGAGGGTGAATGCTTGCAGAGCAATTGTGATAGCTCCACTCAGTCTTTAATTTCAGATTTGTCAGTTATCTTCTTCACCAAACATTTAGCCTAATATTAATATTGAAAATTAGTTACCTACTGCCAGGGGTGGCTGAAGGTATAAGCGAAGTAAGCGGTTGCGGATAGCTCTCAATCACTAGGGGTGCTGTTGAGGCACCTGGAAGGGAAAGGGAGGAGTTGCCTGAATGGCTACCAGCCCTTGGCTGTCTGTCATTCAAGCGGCTCCGCCCCCTTCCCTTCCCAGCTGAGCCCTCTGCAAGGCTATTCCATGCTAATCAAGGTAGTCAATTGCAACATTATGAATTGTGGGAGTTAGTGGAAATAATAACCATGAAAATGAACAAAATCTGGCTACCGGTGTTAAAAACCTCTAAAATCAGGGCAGTAAATAAAGAACAACACTCTGAAAACAAGTGAAGTCTAGACAGAAAACAATCAGGGACATCTAAGACCTCCCAACAAGGGATTCCCTCAGACTTTGAAGCTGCAAGGCCATTTAATGCTAATCAAGCTGGTCAATGGCAACATTCACACTTGCCTCAGACAGACAAGAGTTCTTTCTCCCACCCTGGACTTTATTCCACAAGTATATAAACCTCACTTTTCCAGCAGACCTCACATCCTCTGAGGATGCCTGCCATAGATGTGGGTGAAACATCGGGAGAGAATGCTTCTGGAACATGGCCATACAGCCCAGAAAACTCACAGCAACCCAGTGATTCCGGCCATGAAAGCCTTCAACAACACAAAAATCAGTGTCCCATACTGCCATCAGGAAGAGCTCAGAGGGGTTTGTGGGCAAGGTTTCTTCCTCTGAGGCCATTGAGGGAGAGGAGCCCCACTCAGGGAGTGTGTCACAGACAGGCCCTGCCCTGCTTCCGACAAGATGGCGGTGCCCTGGCAGGGTGCGTGGTTCTACCTGGGCTTTGGCTGGGAGGCAGCACAGGGCCCGGGGGCAGCGCTGGAACCGGAGCCACTATGGGAGAAGGAGGAGGAAGTCATGCTGCACGTGAGGCCCGGGTGAGAAAAATTGATTCTGCAAAGTCTCTGTGGAGCAGGGCCTTTATCCTTGAAGATAAGTCAACGTGCAAAATATTTAGCCTTATGTCCTACAACAGCCCTTTTAAGAAGTAATAAGAGAATCAGATTATTGTTTCCACTCACAAGCTGAAAGCACTGATTATTTGCTGGAGCATATATTTCTCTATGGACCTCTTCACACTGGGTCTTTTGACCCATTTTGCCACATTTATGAGCAGCAAAAAATGAACATGCTGTGAGCCATCACACGACGCAAAGTAGGCCCCACCCATATTCCTCCCAAAGTGGAGAAGAAGTGCCGAAAGGCATTTTCTCCTCCACTACAGGGAGGAAAGTATAGTTTGGGTAGCTCCAATAGAGCTACCTGCACTTTCCTCCCCCTTTTGCCATGTGATGACAGAAAGGTGGCAGGCAATGCGAATTGGTATGTGTTGGTGCCATTTCTGCCATCTGATGGGGGGAAGGAAAGGGTGCCAAAGCACCCTGTCCCATCCCCTATGTGATGAGAGAAGAGGGGAGAACGTACGTGGTGCCAAGAGCCACTCTGTGCACCTTTACTTTTGCCAGAGATTGCACAACCCGAAAGGTCAGTGTGAAGAAGTTCTAGGTCAATTATTAAATGGTCAGCTTTATCTTGCTACCATTTCAAACCAGACTGAAACAAAACCTATTGCATGTTGTTAAGCTAAACCACAGTTCTGAGAACTAAAGTTCTACACAAACACTATAATCCAGTCTGGAAATGGATTTAAACAAACTGGTTTGGTTGCAAAGGCCTGTACAAATACTCTAGGAACTGATTTGAGTCTGGAACAGTTGCTATAGTACAGTAGAGTCTCACTTATTCAACGTTCTGCCGGCCCGTTTATGTTGGATAACAAGGAGAGATTAAGGAGAAGCCTATTAAACGTTAAATTAAGTTAAGATTTTACAAATTAAACATCAAAACATCATGTTATACAACAAATTTGACAGAAAAAGTAGTTCAATACGCAGTAATGCTATGTAGTAATTACTGTGTTTACGAATTTAGCACCAAAATATCACGATGTATTGAAAACATTGACTACAAAAATGCGTTGGATAATCCAGAACGTTGGATAAGTGAATGTTGGATAAGTGAGACTCTACTGTATTTACTAATTGTGTATTGCAACCAAACCCATGAACTGAAAATGAAAGCCCTCCCCCCTTCCCAACCTTTAACCACTCTGCTGACATGCACTGATGTACACAATATCCATGACCATTTGGTATCAGGGGCAGAAAGTGAACATTCCCATGGAAATTATGTGGTTTCCTCTCCCAGGGAATAGTTGTTTACCTTCTGGCTATCTGTGTTTTGGTGTTTTTAAAGTGCTTCAGCACTAGAGATGTCCTGAAAATCATGCCTCATTTTTTAGTCCTGTTTTTGAGTCCTGCAGAAGGTATACCCTGATCAACTGCAGTGTATTATCTGGTTTATTTCAGATTTTCTGGGTTTTTTTTTTTGATGAGCTGCTTCTGTCTTGATAAGCACTACAGCACACATTGGGAGTCAGGGCCGTAGCCAGAAAAAAATTTCGGGAGGGGTTTTGAAAATTTCGGGGGGGGGGGGGGGTTGAACCCCTAGCACATACCCCTCCTCGCTACAAACCTGTCAATATCTGCATGAGATAGTGCCTGGAGGGACTCTTAATGTTTTGCATCTCATAGACTTAGCATGGGGATTTGGTTAACCAGTTAAAATTCATGAGTAAACGAGATTTTTTTTATAACTTGAAAAATTTCAGGGTGGGTTTGAACCCCTAAATCCCCCCCCCTCGCTACAGGCCTGTTGGGAGTGTACATTTTATAGACACTCACCTTCGAGCTGGCTTTGAACTGGATTATAGCCTCTTTGTAGAACTGCCCTTAGAATCTGGATCACTTTTATTAGAGTTGCAATAATCATGAGGCATTCTAGATTTTATAGTTTCATTTGTAATTTTAGATTCCCTTCCCCTCCCCACTGGATGCATGAAGTATTTAAGAATATGATTGAATTTGTTGTGTTATCTCCTGGGATTACACAATAATAAATATTCTTTCTTACAAGAGGAACCAAAACGAAAGAGGAAAGAAACAGGAGAGGGAAGAAGACACATATGTTGCCCAAATAGGTTAACTGATGGTTTAAATGTCAGAACCTGGAATAGTCACTGTTTTAGACTACAGTGTCAAACTTCCCCAGCCAGCATGGTTGCTGCCAATTTTTTTTCAAGCTCATCTGAATATATATTTACCATCTAATCAGAATTAAAAGAGTGAATGCTCCAGATATTTTGTTCTCTTTCATCTATTTCATGACAGCTTCAGCAATACATAGAATCTGAGAAGAATTATCTGGCATTTCTGATTGAACACATATACAGTAGATTCTCACTTATCCAACATAAACGGGCCAGCAGAATGTTGGATAAGCGAACATGTTGGATAATAAGGAGAGATTAAGGAGAAGCCTATTAAACATCAAATTAGGTTATGATTTTACAAATTAAGCACCAAAACATCATGTTTTATAACAAATTTGACAGAAAAAGTAGTTCAATATGCAGTAATGCTACATAGTAATTACTGTATTTACGAATTTAGCACCAAAATATCACGATGTATTGAAAACATTGACTACAAAAATGCATTGGATAATCCAGAACGTTGGATAAGTGAATGTTGGATAAGTGAGACTCTACTGTATGTTAAAACGCATGCTTTTTTAAAAACCAATATCCAACCCAGTAATTTTGTCGAAATATACCATGTGTTCCTTCTTTGCCTCAGTACATTAATAAATGTTTGCTTTATAAATCTGCCCGCAGGAAGAAAGTACTGTCAGTGATACATCTAATAATTTTTTGTGCCAAATGTCATTTAAAATGTGAGAGAAATCCCTGGCTGTGAAACACATCTGCTACAGGGATATTGCAGTTTAGTTTCACAGCTTTTCAAAGCAAATTTGAGCAGGAGGTGAAAGTTGCAAAAACGCATCCAGCCTAAAGGGTACTCTTATATATGAGTTGTCATATATTCTGTGGTTAATATGTCCTGAATGCTTTGTGCATATACATGTGAAATCAAAGAGCAGTGCTAGGAAAGCTTTAGAAAGCAGTGGAATCTAAGGTTTCTTGGCCTTGACCCTTGTCAATTAAGTGAGATGGTGCTGGAAGCTGTATTCCAAGAATATCTGGAGGACCACAAATTATTCTTCCTTTTTTTAAAGAGTAAAAATGTAAGCCTGCATGCATAGTATATTTAGATATTAGCTGGCGAACAAGTATATCTTGTGCCAACAAGACACAGCTCCATTATATCTCATCCAGCAGCTTTTGGGGGCTCCTCTCACTTCCTTCAACTACCATTCTGCTAGCCATTGAGTGGGAGGAAGGCAGCCAGCAAGACACAGTTCCATCATGTTTTGTGTATTATATCTTATTTATATCAATTGTAAGCCTAAGGACATATTTTGTAAGCTGCTCTGAGTGCCTTTGTGGCTGAGTAAAAATTCTCTAAATAGTCTCTCAGGGTGGGAGAATTTTCTCCTGTTTTCATCAGCCAAAAAAAGGCCCACACTTCCCATTGAAATACTGGTAAGTTTATGTTAGTTAACATTGTTCTTCATTTTAAATGTTGCATTGTTCTTTCATGATTTTTTGCACTACAAGTAAGATAAGTGCAATGTTTATGTTTTTATTTCAAACTATAGTCCAGCCCCACAATCTGAGGAACGGTGAACTGGCCCTCTGCTTAAAAAGTTTGAGAACCCCTGGACTAAAACATGAAAGTATATTGCATTACAATATTATGCAGAAAATTATACCAACTCCTTGTAAAACTATTCTGCCTTGTTTCTTTGCAAACCAACTGAGGGGAAACTCATTTCACTCCCTGGCTTAACTTTTGATCTTGCCACGATAACTCGATGTTCTGAAGGTTCCCCTTTCTATCTTTTGAAAAATATGCTCTTCCTTGTTTATGTCAATATGCTTTCATATTTCCTGCCAATCTATTTCACATATTCATGTAGCACATGACATGCTTCATTTTCACTGAGATGCATATAAGCAGGATTAATACCCTTCTGTATCCAAGATTAATATAGCCTTGCACAGGAAAACTGGACAGAATAGCAAGTCAGCTTTTCAGACACCACTTATCATTGCCTGTGGACAACACAATATTCACATAAATTTTACCAAGTAAGATAGTACCCATGGGTGCTCATGAATTTACAATTTCCTCCACTATAATCATATGTATCCTCCTTTAAGTAACTGGTTCTTTCCATTTATCACAGAGCCTCCCCTAATAGTCATATTTCTCTGCTGACATGAAAGCCTTGCTGCTAAATCAGCTAAAAAACTTTCATTGTGGAATACATTGAGGGCTTCTTTTTTTTTCCTCCAAGAGATAATTTCAACCTCAGTGTAACTCATTCCTTGCTTTCACAATAAACAAAGAATCAGAAGCACTTGTACACTTGTTGACAATGGGGAAAGGAAGTATTGCATATTTCTTCAAAGGCAAAGAAGGAGTATTGTTGGAGTCTACCACCTAGTGGTAGTCAAACTGAAATTCTAGAAAAAATTAAAAGTAATATCTGTCATGTTTACACATTTATATATTAGGAGATGGGGCAATTTGAGGATAAACTCCAGGAGTGCAGCTTTTTTATAGTTGTTTGTAAGTAGAACATGCTGGGCTCTTCATACCCACTGGAATTTGGTTCCAGGATCCCATGTGGATACGAAAATGCATGGATGCTATCATTATATACATTGGTGTAAGAGAAGAGATTTTATTTCTATAAACAGATTTGCTTTGGGAGAATATTCCTTGGAATATTTTGTAGTCATTGATACAGAGTCTATGGATTAGAGAGTTGAATGTTTTGTTTTCTTCCATAGTACTCAACTCTGGTGCTAGCACAACAGTCAAAATTAGAAATGACAAGTCATCCAGCCCAATATTGTTTGGGGAC